>NW_026571133.1:21641440-21696440 GCF_026225935.1 Boleophthalmus pectinirostris | reverse complement strand
ATGCACCAGCTGACCTCAATATGGAGACAAACAGAGAAACTAAAGTCTAATGGGCAGCTTGTGTCCATGCTATGATTTTATTAATATATGATTTCTAGTGATATATTATTTTAATGTATTAAATTTTGTAATAGCCTATACGAAACAATGAAGTTCAAATTGAATTGATTTATTTAACCTCTGAAGACAAAATCCACTGAGGATTGTCCAAAATGGCTTGAAGTATTAATCTTAGTTTAGGTAGTCTTATATTTGGATTTATATTTGGACTGACTGATTTATTTTCTGTTTTAAGATTTTTTTCCATTTTGATTCTTCTAGAAACATTTCCATTGGGTAAAAATGCACCTCATTCTTACTTAAAAAGAAATTAGAATAATAACTGTCAAATCTTAACCTAGATCAATACTCAACTTTGATCTATGTAACCAGAGAAACTGGTTGAAGAATGGTCTACATTCAAGTCTACATTGGTTTTTAATAGGGCTGCACAATATATCACGAAAATACCAATATCGCATTATTGGCTGACGCAAATTGATATCTCAGAAAAATAAATTTATTGCAAATATTACACAAAATTCTCCATTTTACAGAATGATCATTCTCCTTATTAGGTTTCAGTGTTTCCCAAAAACTTCGTTCAGACTATGGTGGCACAAATACTTTCTGTATTAATAATTTTTTTTACACAATTTCTGAAGTTGGAATGTCACTTATTGCCTGTATGTAATATTAAACATGTCTTTTTGAACAGTGTAGTTACTTTTTATTGAAATAACAATACAAAGAGCAGCAAAGTAAGATTTTGTTATTCCAATGTCCAGTCAATGTTCTTTTTAGATTAAGGAGAATTTTAGACTATAGGGGGCCACCAGAATCTCCGTTATTTATGGGAAATTAACGGGAGACATTTTTTGTAATTAACTAAACTTAAAAAGTACATTTGAATATTTGCAATAATATATTTTTTGCAGTACAAAGCACACTGAATTCTTATCTTGAATCATGCAACCCTAGTTTTTATGGAAATTAGTTCAATAAGAGCCATGACATCATGTTGCTTTAGAGCAGTGCTTCTCAAATAGTGGAGCGCCCCCTGGGGGGGCGCGAGGCTCCGTCAAGGGGGGCGCGTTTGACCTCGGGGAGCATGCTTTTTTATTTTTTTATTTTGATTTTTTTTTTTACTGTCTTAAGGGCCGTTCACACCAAAGCGTCAAAAAACGCCTTGACGCCTCTATTTGGAGCCTTTGCATTTAAGTTTAGACGCCCCCGACGCGCATCTTTGACGCCGTGGACGAACGGGACAAAAATACTTGACGCGCGTCCGTTGCCCTGGAAACAAGAGCCCGGTCCCGCTCTTTTCCCGAAACAATGTCAGACCAGACTGAGAGAGTGTTTTTATGACATAAAACATCAAAGGAGGAGATCGGGTCGACGACTTCGGCGTATATATATTTCTACTCCGCTAATGACACTGGATCAGTCCCGGTCTAGTCCTGGTCTAATACCGGTCTGGTCCTGGTCTAATCACGGTCTAGTCCCGGTCTAGTCCTGGTCTAATCACGGTCTAGTCCCGGTCTAGTTCTTGTTTAGTCTCGGTCTAGTCCTTGTTTAGTCCCGGTCTAGTCCTGGTTTGGTCCTGGTCCGGTCCTGGTGTAGTCCTCGCGATCGGCTCGGTGATTGTGGCGTATATATTTATTCTCCGTTCATGTTTGTGGTTCTCGTTCTGGTTCTCGGGTCTTTCTCCCTGATAATAACGTCGCTGCGTCTCTGGATACTCGTCCCTGATTGGTTGACGCGGCGCGTCTGACGCGAAAAGTTCAGCATTTTCAACTTCTTGACGCTGACGCCTTGGACGCGCGTCTTGGCCGCTGACGCCAAAACGCTGAAGACGCGCTGCGCTGACGCCAGATTCGCGCCGCGCTGACGCCGAAAACGCGCCGCAAAAACGCAGGACGCTCTAGTCGCGCGTCCACATAGACTTTACATAGAAAGTGGACGCTTTGACGCTTTGGTCTGAACGGGCCTTTAGAATAAAGTGCAATTGCACTTCCACTACATTAGGGGGCAGTGGCGCTCTCATTGGCAGAGTGTGCGCAGGGAGCATTCGCTCGGTGGTGTAGGAGTTTTGTTTGCACTGAGCATGCGCGCTTTGCACACAGCACAGAGTTTGAGTATGAAGTGTAGACACGAAGTGTAGCAGACCCTCAAGTGACACCATGAAAAAATATTTAACAGGGATGAGAAGACAGGCGGAGAGAGACGGAGATAAAGAGACAAACGAAAATCTCCCGAAAGCTAAGACGAGGAAATATGACGAAGCGTATGTAGCGCTTGGCTTCACTGTGACTACGGTGGGAGACGAGGAAAGACCGGTGTGCTGCTTACTGCGTCTAAAAATGTTGGCAGCCGACAGCATGAAGCCCAATAAATTAAGGCGTCACTTAAATACATTACACCCCAATCACTCTGATAAGCCGCTTGAGTTTTTTCAGCGAAAACGTGCCGAATATTGCCGACAATCATCCCGCTTTGTGACTGCTACTTCAGTAGGGGGGGGGGCATGACAGAAAATAATTGAGAAGGACTGCTTTAGAGTGAGACTGTAAATTTCTTCCTCTCAATGTCTTGTCTTATCAGTAAGCTTTCAAGCACTAAACAGTTTGAATTAAAATGGCTCTTTGTGCTTGCATTTGATATCTGAAATCAGACTTTTCAAAATAGACAGCTCCAGGTGTCTCCATTTCAGAATGTCAGTAAGAATGTTATGATTTCTGTATTCATTAATTAATTGGGAGAAAAATTTAATCTGTATTGCAGATACATGGGGTGCATTATCCATTGCGTGGGCTATTAATAATCTCATACAGCTAAAGCCTTGCGCACGGAGTAATTTCATGCATGCAGAAAGAAGTGCAATGCATTCACCACTGCTGTTTGTTGAGGCTGCTGAATGTGTGTGATGATGAGTCACATATCTGTAGAGTAGGATGTTTTCAAAGCCTCAGGCGCTCTCTCTTGACACATAATGCAGCCACTGACAGTCTGTGATGTGTGTTTGTGTGTGAATACACTAACTGCTTTTTTTTGACAGAAATCTTCCAAACATTTGAAAAGGGACAACATTAAAACATGGGATCATAAAAAAAAAAAAAAAAACATGTACCATGTATGTGCTCTTACAATAGCAAATCATTAGCTCATTAAATGACTGTGCATGAGTGAAAATGTAAACGTATTTTTTATTTGTTTATTTATTTGTTTATATTTGTTTATATATATATTGCTTTTATATGTTGTTTAGATATTTATTGGGGAATTTTGAATTGATAAAAAGATTGGGAATATTGTCTTCTTAATCGGACAGTGCTTTTGATCAGCCCCGTGTCTACTTAAATATTGTTAACTAAATAATCTCAAAAAGACATTGTATGAAAACGATTTTTCCCTGCTGACCTTCGACCCCACCGCAGTCCAGCTCCTAACCCCGCCCCTCTGCAGAGAATCGGGAGCTCCATTCAAACCAAACACACCAAACTCCGCGCCCTGGGATCATGCGACAGTCGCTTTAAACGAACCGAAGGCGGCTGAGACACCAGAAGGTGCAAAGGCAATTGTTTCATTGCTCCGATTGCAACGACAAGAGAAATCAGCATCTAGCAGAAGAAACAGGCTCCTCGCAATAAACAGCGGAATAAACTCTGAGAGCGCAGTGCTAGCAGAAGGCTAAAAGCTAAAAGTAACCGACATGGCGAGCGCCTCTTACCACATCTCCAACTTACTGGAGAAAATGACCTCCAGCGACAAGGATTTCAGGTAAAATTAAAGAGCAATGATAACGACTTAAATCATATAAGCTACGATTCTCAAGTTTCATAAATTCTGCACAAATCGAGCTTAGACGCCTGTCAGGCCTAGGTTGTCATGCTAACAGCGAGCCTGCCACCTGTCTGCTCACCGCCACATCGTTAGCCAGACAACGTTTGTTGACCGTCAACAGCAGCATGCACTGTACTTGACAGCAGCTTTAATGTTTTCCTTCGCATTAATTTCATTTGTAAAACATTGCCGCGCATTTGCACTTTCGGTTGTATACGAGATTGTCTCAGAAGCGCAGCAAGTTTCTGCTAATGGGCTAGCTAAAACCAGAATCAACTTGTGTCATGCCGCAAGCTAGTGAGTGAGTGACATGCTACATGCTACAGTATTTGTGTCTGAACTCGTTACACATGCCCTGTATTGTATATCTTTAAGCACCCCATCATCTGTGTTTACAAGGCTAATCGCAGTTCATGTAATTTATTCTTATTTTCGAGGTGTAGTGGACGTAAAACATGTAAACACATGGACATGTTACCACCAGCTTGCCTCTGTTCGCATTTAGTTAAAAAACTAAATAAATGAAGGTGTGATTTTACATTTTTGAGCATTTGTCCAAAATCCGTATGTCATTCGTTCATTCGTTTTTCAAAATAAAACCAAAAATTAAAAAAAACGAAAAAATAAATATTATCTCCAAAACCAAAATGAAAGAACGGATAACGATTCGTTGTTTTTTTTTGTTTTCGTTTTTAAATGAATAAAGGAAAAAACGGATAACGGCCGTTTCCTTGATTTAAATTGCGATGCCGGACTTTTGCGCCGCCTACGGACTGAACCAGGTCTAAACCAGATCTAAACCAGGACTGAGACCGGGACCAGACCAGAACTCAGGCCAGGACTGAACGAACGAACTGAATGAATAATACAAGAATTATCCAATGTTGTGTAATTGTGCTGCAAATGTCTTTAATTTGTAAACTTAACTTATGTTAACTTAACTAATTTATATCAACCTCATACAATATTGTTATGGTATAATCAACTATCTGTCAGGTAGGGTTGTAGTTCTTTTATCAGTTGATGGCTATTGGTGGACACACGCCCTTTTAGTCGACTAATCAATGCAGTGGGCATGTCTTTAGTTGACCAAGATTGTCTTTTAAATATTTTATCATAAATAAGTAACATTAACTGCTTAAACACTAAACATTTTTAGGTTCATGGCTACAAATGACCTGATGACAGAACTTCAAAAAGATTCAATCAAACTGGATGATGACAGCGAAAGGAAGGTGAGTGTCAAATAATTCAAATGTGCGCTAACAGTATTTTATCTGGGTCTTATATTATCATCTTATGTCTCCTTATTTATAGGTAGTCAGAATGATTCTCAAATTGCTTGAAGATAAGAATGGAGAGGTTCAGAATCTTGCAGTGAAATGGTAAAATTGCAGACCCACATGCTAGACATTTTGTGGTGACATATGTTATTCAGGTTTATGTCTATATGTCTATATCTCTATTATGTTGTTTATGTTTGATGTTTGTTTTCTAGCCTTGGGCCCCTGGTCAGTAAAGTGAAAGAGTACCAAGTGGAAACCATTGTGGACACTCTGTGCACAAATATGCTTTCTGACAAAGAACAACTCAGAGACATTTCATCCATCGGACTTAAAACTGTGATAGGAGAGTTGCCCCCTGCATCCAGTGGTAAGCAGTTATAATACAGTAAAACCTGTTGTATTTTATAATCAGAGAACCAATATGCATCAGGCTTAGAAGACTGTACAGCTGTAAATAAAATATTTTTCAAATCAATAGAGTGGACAGTGTCCCCTACCACACTCAGGTCACACAGATTAAGTGCAGATTCACTCCACAGGGGGACCTCTATTATATGAAATGTAATTATTACTGTAATGTAGAGTATGACAATACAAATGTTTATATTGTCATACAAAGTTACATAATTTATTTTCAAACAGTTTCTGTGCCTCATTCTCCCCTCTGCACATTGTACACATAGACTTGTTGGCTCCTGGATCTGGTGCTACAGTCATTTATCATATTTAATAATATGTAGAAACTGTGAATGTATACATAAGTGACTGTAGT
The DNA here is from genome assembly GCF_026225935.1 of Boleophthalmus pectinirostris. Lineage (NCBI taxonomy): Eukaryota > Metazoa > Chordata > Actinopteri > Gobiiformes > Gobiidae > Boleophthalmus > Boleophthalmus pectinirostris. The sequence goes on along the minus strand of NW_026571133.1, from coordinate 21,690,500 downwards.
GATTTATTAAAACTGAAGGCTCGCCTCCATTTACATGACAAAAACAGAAGTAATTATGTTCCCAACCGCAGTATACATATTTTGGGTACTAAATTATTGGTTTCAATGATGAATATAATCATGACAGTTAGGCTTTTTGAATAGCACATTAAATGGTATAATTATTTTCATTAATATAACAATATCCCATGTTTTTAAAGGTTCTGCATTAGCAGCAAGTGTATGTAAGAAAATAACAGGCCGTCTGACAAGTGCGATTGCCAAACAAGAAGACGTCTCAGTTCAGCTAGAAGCTCTCGACATCATGGCTGATATGCTATGCAGGTATCTTTTTTTAATTTCTATAATTTAACCCTTAAGAGTTTGATTTGCATTCTGTAACTTTTGTGTATGCAGTTGCCAAATATTAGTTTTTCTTTCTCAGACAGGGGGGGTTGTTAGTGAATTTTCATCCTTCTATCCTGAGTTGTCTGCTGCCCCAGCTAACCTCTCCAAGACTTGCTGTCAGAAAGGTTTGTTTTGCGAGCTTTTAGCAAATAAGTTTTGAACAGTCTAACAATTAGATATTCTACAATAATTCAACTCAATGCAATGTTTATGCACACAATAGAGAACAATTATGGCTTTGGGTCACCTGGTTATGTCTTGTGGAAATCTGGTGTTTATTGACCTTATTGAACACCTTCTCACTGAACTTGGGAGGAACGACAACATGTCAACCACCAGGACGTACATCCAGTGTACAGCTGCAATCAGCAGACAGGCTGGACATAGAATTGGTAATATACAAAATGTGAGAGGAGATGATATAATTTCAAAAGTTGAAACATGCCTTCTTAACATACACAATTGTTTTTATGCAGGGGAGTATCTGGAGAAGATCATCCCACTTGTTGTAAAGTTTTGTAATGTTGACGATGATGAGCTTAGAGAGTACTGCATACAAGCTTTTGAATCTTTTGTCAGAAGGTAATACACCCAATAATCACACTTTTTATATTAGAATATTTGAGAAAAAAAGTTTATTTTTGTTGTCCTAAAGGTGTCCTAAAGAAGTTTACCCCCATGTTCCTACCATTATCTCAATCTGCTTGCGTTACCTAACCTATGATCCAAATTACAATTTTGATGATGAGGATGAAGATGACAATGCTATGGATGCAGAACAAAACGATGAAGATTATCAAGGTATATAAATGTACATTATTGAAGGTGTTCCTATCATGCAAAACTCAACCACTTTATTCAATACAATAACACTGTTTAAAAATAATTGTTTCTACAGGCAGTGATGATGAGTACAGTGATGATGATGACATGAGCTGGAAAGTGCGACGAGCTGCGGCTAAGTGTTTAGATGCAGTTGTTTCCACTCGTCATGAGATGCTGCCAGAGTTTTATCGCTCTGTGTCTCCTGCACTCGTCTGTCGCTTCAAGGTAACCCATTGTATTTATGTCAATACTTCAATAAGCCCATCATTGGGATTGTTTCTAATGTGTCATATTAAAAATCACACTTGTGCCAATTACACTATTGTGACTAAATACACCTAGCAAGATACTATGACCCTTGGGACATATAACTTCACATCACAAGCATATCAAGGATAAATGTAAATGTTGCAACATGTTGTCATTATTCTGTACTGTTGTATTTTATTCAGTCTTTTGATTTCTGTCTCCAGGAAAGAGAGGAGAATGTTAAAGCAGATGTTTTCCATGCCTACCTTTCCTTGCTTAAGCAGACAAGGCCAGCTCAAAGCTGGTTGGCAGATCCTGATGCCATGGAGCAGGGGGAGACACCTCTAACGATGCTACAAAGTCAGGTATTATCTAATTGCAAACCTCTGCAAAAAGTTCTTAAGTAATTTTAAAAAACTCAATCATGAGTGAAACTTAAGACTGAAATTAAAATGTTTAAACCCCACTTCTCTGCAGGTTCCAATGATTGTAAAAGCACTTCACAAACAGCTGAAAGAGAAAAGCGTCAAAACCCGTCAGTGTTGTTTTAACATGCTGACAGAATTGGTGAATGTTTTGCCAGGAGCCCTGACCCAACACATCCCAGTACTGATACCAGGTTATTAAACAAGTTCCATACCCATTATGTACAACTTTATTAAATGTTATAAATTAGTAGATGCATATTCTTACACATAACCCAAGTAAAACATGTATTTTTGCAGGCATAATATTTTCTTTGAATGACAAGTCCAGCAGTTCCAATCTTAAAATTGATGCACTGGCCTGTCTCTACGTCATCATGGTAACGCATCCTGCCCATGCCTTCCATGCTCATGTCCCTGCCCTGGTCCCACCAGTTGTTGCCTGTGTTGGAGATCCCTTTTATAAAATAACCTCAGAAGCACTCCTTGTCACTCAGCAGCTTGTAAAGGTGAGTATCTTGCTTTTTTTTTTTTATTTAAAGACATTTCTGTTATTATATTGTTATTTCTACTGTACATTGAGATTTTTGTTTTGTACAGTAGTCCAAATAACGATTAACGTTTTAAAAATTGGTTATTTTAATCAAGACACATTTATTTCTATTATTTGCAGCCTTACTCTTAAACTATGAACACTTGGTGAGTTTTTTTTTTTCTTACAGGTAATTCGACCTTTAGAAAACTACTCAGAAGGCTCTGATAGCTTTGATCCTTCCCCTTACATCAATGACTTGTTCACTTGTACAATTAAACGCCTAAAAGCTGCAGACATTGACCAAGAGGTTAAAGAACGAGCCATCTCTTGTATGGGGCAGATCATCTGTAATCTGGGTAAGAAGGTCATTTGTGAAGAATTGTGTGCTATTGTTGGCGAGTACTAACTCTTAACTTGGGAACATAGGTGATCGTCTCCCTTCGGAACTTCCTGGGACTTTATTGATCTTCTTGGAACGTCTGAAGAATGAAATTACTCGGCTCACAACTGTTAAAGGTGTGCCACTCTTTTGGGATACCCGTTTACCATGTATTTAGATTTTATAGTTTTTATTTCTTTTTCACTGACTTATCTCACAATTTTCAGCTCTAACTCTGATTGCTGGATCACCTTTGAAAATTGATTTAAGACCAGTTCTACCAGATGCTGTTCCTATTCTTGCTTCATTCTTACGGAAAAACCAGCGAGCCTTAAAGCTTTGCACACTTGCAGCACTTGATATTCTGCTGAGAAACTACAGGTAAACCTACTCTGGTCAGTCTTCTTTTGTGGCTTCTGTCTCTTCTCCGTGTTCATGGTGCCACATTTCTGTATGTATTGTGCAGCTCGGCTGTCACTCCTGTCATGGTGGATGCCGTGTTGGCAGAGCTTCCTCCTCTGATCTCTGAGAGCGACATGCATGTATCCCAGATGGCTCTAAGCTTCCTGTCCACGCTAGCAGTGACACACCCATCCTCTCTGGGGCAATTGAGTGGGGGTAACATAATGCAACAGCTCATCACCCTAGTAAGATCTCCACTACTGCAAGGTGGGGCCCTTGCAGCCATGCTGGACTTTTATCAGGTAAAATCCTTTTTCATAACATAGCTGTCCACCTTCTTATTTTATCATAACTGTATATTTTTGTGTGTCTTTATAGGCGCTCGTGTCCACTGACACTCCTGGTCTTGGTTATATGGACTTGCTAAGGATGTTAACTGGTCCGGTATACTCCCAGAGCACAGCTCTTCCCCATAAACAGGCATACTGTTCTATTGCCAAATGTGTAGCTGCACTGACACGGGCCTGCCCCACAGAAGGACCTGCTGTGGTTGGGCAATTCATTCAGGTAACAGCCTTTAATTTAATTAATGAAGGGAAAACTGGCTATGTTTTAATTGTCTCCTGTGGTCTCAGGATGTCAAAAATAGCCGCTCTACTGATTCTATCAGATTGCTTGCTCTTTTGTCATTGGGTGAAGTTGGACACCATGTAGACCTCAGCAGTCAACCAGAGCTCAAAACTGTAATTCTGGATGCTTTCTCATCTTCAAGTGAAGAGGTAACCACCTTGATGGTGCAATTTTACCACTAAAGTGAATCACATCATCTTTTTGGTTGTCATCAGTCCAAATGTTTTGGTCTATTAGGTAAAGTCTGCAGCTTCCTATGCATTGGGCAGCATTGCTGTGGGCAACCTTCCGGAGTATTTGCCTTTTGTACTACACGAGATCTCTTCCTCCAAAAGACAATATTTATTGCTTCATTCACTGAAGGAGATAATCAGTAAGATGGACTGTAAACACATTTAGTGTGGCACTAGAGAATAATTTTGTTTTTGCCCTAGGTTCAGCATCAGTGTCTGGTTTAAAGCCATATGTGGAGTCTGTTTGGTCTCTTTTGCTTAAACACTGCGAGTGTCAAGAGGAAGGAACAAGGAACGTTGTGGCAGAATGTTTGGGCAAATTGACCTTAATTGATCCTGAAACCCTCCTCCCACGCCTCAAAGGATATTTGTTATCTGGTAAAATACCTAAAGCCATACCCCCAAATTATGGTAGTAGTGATATAGAAGAGTAATCTTTTACACACTTTTGTAGGTTCATCATATGCCAGGAGCTCAGTGGTAACAGCAGTAAAGTTCACCATCTCTGATCAGCCACAACCTATTGATCCACTGCTGAAAAACTGCATAGGTAACACAAGATAATGATTGAATATTGATTGATAATGATCACTAACCTGTATGTGTAGATTCAATACACACACACACACACACAAGAGTATATATAGCCATATTTATTGTCATTTCAGTCCTCCAGTACTTGCGTTTCTTGCCCAAAGACACAATGGCACTAACCTGCTTGGCTGTGTGCACTAGTGTACTACTATGTTTGTTAATGTTCTTTTGATGTTAAGCACTGACAGTGCCCAATAACAATAATATGGATGAGAAACATTTTTCTAATGTAAAATTTTTACTAAATTATTATTGAAAATTAATTCCCGTCTTAGAAGGTACTTACTCTTCCAAACTGCTAAAAGTTTTCAAGTGAATGAATGTTTTTTTTTTTTTTTTTTTCACAGGTGATTTCCTAAAGACGCTGGAGGATCCGGATTTGAACGTGCGACGTGTTGCTCTTGTCACTTTTAACTCGGCCGCGCACAATAAACCTAGTCTAATCAGAGAGCTGCTGGACTCAGTTTTACCACAGCTGTATAATGAGACCAAAGTCAGAAAGGAACTAATACGAGAGGTCTGTGAAATGTTTGAATGATATTGACTTTATTTTTTCAGGATTTCACAACAGGTTGTTTCTGTGTAGGTGGAGATGGGTCCATTTAAACACACGGTGGATGATGGTTTAGACCTGAGAAAGGCTGCCTTTGAGTGCATGTACACCCTGTTGGACTCCTGCCTGGACCGGATAGACATCTTCACCTTCCTCAACCATGTAGAGGATGGCTTGAAGGATCACTATGATATCAAGGTATGAACCCAATGGGTTTGATGGTTATCTCTTTATCCATTACTATTTACTCCACGTTCAACAGGTGTTACATGAAATGAGAATGGGGGTTTTAAATGAAAAAAACATGTTGGGACTGAGGCCCTTTGGAGAAAGCCCGGTAATAAAAAAGGCAGCACTTGTAAGTAGGGCTGTGCTAAAAAACGAAAGATCAATAGATCGCGATCTTTACTTTGGTTAATCTCTAAGGCAAGGACATTTTTATCAACAGGCAATCATATGGCAGTAAGTGTGTAGTGTTGTTGAGGATTTACGTTCTTCTTTAAGAAAAAGTAGTCTGAGCCACGGCGCCTCTTTATGTCTCTTCACTCCTCACTTTTTCTCCTCTTGTGCTTCTTTATAATCCAAGTCACAGAAAGTAAACAACTATTTTTTCACCCTTTTATGAGTGAAATTTAAGACCTCATTTAGTGCACAGACATCAGACGTGTTTCTGTTGATACCAGTGCGCACGTGTGTCTGCCGCTAATGGTAATGCGTGCATGCTTTTGGGCTTAATATTATAAAAAAGGGACCCAGACAGGCTTCACAGCTCTTCGCTGGTTGGCCAGTGGTGCGGTTTACAACTTTTGGGGTTCTTGCAAACCATCTAGTGTATTCCGATTCCTTACCTAGTCGCTGGAGAGAAATGAAATTGAGCGGAGGCACTAGGTGGAGCCAGCCTGGCTAATGGTTTCTTGCTTGCTTTTCTACTTGACAAACCTGACATTGGCTTCTATCACAACTGAGAGTCATTAACAGTTTCTTGGGTGAAATTCTTCTGTGATGGGTTTCATGCATTATGTGAATACAGCAAACTGTACAGAAGTGACCTGAGCGCAGTGAGACTGAGCTGCTGTAGAACAATGACTTCAGAGGTTAGCTTATTGACAGGTTTACAAAACTCTTTAGAGGGATTCTTGTATTTTTGTGGTTTTGTTTGACTCAAGCTTTCCCCCTTTACCCCCCCCCCTCTTCACAAGGCCACTCCGATTCATTACACTGGCTATATTTTGTAAATGAAATTTGCAGGCTGATATTTTCACTGTACCATGACATTTATACATTCAAAATAATTATGTACTCAATATCTTCAGCTTGTATCTGAGGAAATTTGGCTCTTTTGGCTATAGTCTCATAGAGAATATTACTTAGTTTTAAATTTCTATTTCTACGGAATCTTGTAGGTGACTTGTCACCTCCTAGAAAGTTACATGCTGTGCCTGTTTTGTCTTCCAGATGCTGACATTCCTTATGCTGGCCAGATTGTCCTCTCTTTGCCCCAGTGCTGTTCTTCAGAGATTGGACCGACTAGTTGAACCTCTGAGGGCTACCTGCACCACAAAGGTGACCATAAAAGAACAACATTATTTATTATTAATGATCTACATCCACTTTGTTACCACTACTTAAGAGTTTATGGTTTGTTTTTTTCTCCAGGTGAAGGCAAACTCTGTGAAGCAAGAATTTGAGAAGCAGGACGAGTTGAAGCGGTCAGCCATGCGAGCTGTAGTTGCACTGCTAACAATCCCAGAGGCCGAAAAGTCTCCCCTCATGTCAGAGTTCCAGTCGCAGATCTCATCCAATCAAGAGCTGGCTGCCATCTTTGACTCAATTCAGAGGGACTCCAGCTCAGCCAATATGGAGTCCATGGACACCAGCTAAAGAGATGGACATTTCCATGATTCAAAGATAGCACCATCAAGCTGCTGGAGCTTCAAACCGGCAGCACGTTTCCATAATGTCAGGATGCAGACACGCACAGACACACATAGATACTTATAGTGACACACTCTCCTAGTGATCGTTCCATGATGCATTCAGTGAAATCCACTGTTATGAATGAAAGGAAGACTACTTCTCTTATGGATTAACTATTATAATAAGATAGAACAAAATTATTATTCCAGAAAAAACACATTCTAAGGCTTGAAAACTTCCACTTTTTTAGTTTTCTTTACAAAGCCATCTAAATGGCTAACTTTATTCCTTTTTTTTTTCCATAACATTCAGAGGTACCCCACTATAACTGATGTGATTGGCTGCTGCTTAGTGACCGACCGGAGCTAAATTATCCAAACTGACCAAGAAAATGGGGCCTAAATGCCCGAGGCTGTGGTGACTGGTGACCAATGGGAGGAGGGTTTGCTGTTTGCTGTGGTTGATAAAAGCAGCCAGTAGGATGCTTGGGATAACGTTGGTGGCAGTTTTACTGTTTGTGGACCAATCAGTTTCTTTATTATGCCTGAGTTGATAGATCTTCCATCAGTCCCTTAATACTGGGAAAAAAGAAAAGAGCTGTCATTAGACCAGGTCTTTATGGACCAGATGTGACCAGACCAATCTTTTCTACTGTGTTGCTGTTATCATAGTAATACAGTTATAAAGTAGGCCACATAATTTTGTATTGAACACGAACTTGCAACATTCTGGGCAGTGTTTGTTTCTGTCCTTGTGGACTTATCTGAGTATATTTGGGTGTAATGTTTTAGAAAAATACACAAAGATCTGGTTTAGTCTGGTCAGAAAAAAATTACTGTTTTTTGCCCCAGAAAAATAAAAGTCCATTTCTGCCTGCCTTCATATCATGACTTATTTTTTCTGTGTGTTTGGGGTTTATCTTGAGTAGTTACTGATAGACTCTGAACAGGATATGACAACTTGGTAGGTATCAAGCTTGCAGATGGTTACCTTAATCTAAATCAAATGTGATTTATAACATTAAATTAAGGTAACTTGTATGCTTTGTTGGGAGGTCCACACTTGTCTTTGATTGGATGTTTTCATAAGGCGGAAAAGAACAAATATAACAAATGGGGCTCATTTATGCGGCCTCCTAGCAACAGCTTTTTTGATGAGTTTGTGTTACAGCAAGCATTGGGCTTGGGTGAACATTGACATGCTGATTGATCTGTTTGAAGTTGACTAATTTATTCTGAGGTCCTTGCTGTTGAGATGAAATTACATTTTTGGTATCAGTGTTGATCAGCTTATAAAGAAAATGGACAATCATATTGAATTATGTTTATTTTTGTTCACTGGAGACCAAATGTTCAGTTTTTTTATATATATATATATGCATGCATATATATATATATATATATATATATATATATGCGCATATATATATGTATTTATGTATGTATGTATTATACATATATACATATATATATATGTATATATATATGTGTGTGTGTGTGTATATATGTATATATATATATATATATATATATATAAATATATATATGCATGTCTACTGCCCAAAAATAAAATGTTCCCCTTTGAAACATTTATATAAATGTTTAAATAAAACTCACCATGTTTTACTTTTAGTAATTATATTGTTCAAAGAGATGTGTAAGGAGTATGCAAAGTCTACAAAAAACATTTGGGCTCTTAAATAAGTATTGAAAGTATTTAAATAACTAGAGAGTTTATGAATATATGCAGGGGAACAATTCTGTCTTTAAGGGGAAGTTGCTTGGGTGGGGGTCAGCTATTCTTGGTGAGTCCTTCCTGTTTAGGTGTGGCTTCAGAAAAACTGCAGCACCTCCAGGCCTGAGGTCCACTCGCAAGCCCCAACATGCTCTGCTGCGATGTGAGTGCAAAGGAGCAAAGCATTTTATCACTCACATTGATATGAAGGCATAGGCTTCACTGTTCAGATTCACAATTACTCTGACCTGTGACCTAAAGAGAAACACAGCATCATTTAACATTTCAAGATAATTTTTTTTAAAGGACTGCTTACATTTAGCAACAACTAGAGTTACACCCCCGTGGGTGTAAATTAAATGTAGACGACAACTTTGTAGGCCTTTCCATTTATTTAGCTAAAACAGAGACCACATTATAAAGAAATTATTGTTCTTTGAAAAATTTTTTACTCGTATACATTCAAAAAGAATCTACAGGTGCGAGTAAAGCCTTTTAAAGATGTGGTGTTGTGAAAGTGGTGAATGAAGAGGAAGATGTTACAACGTTACTATGTAATCGTCTATTCTAGCCCAACCAAGCATTAAAGGTACAGTCTTTATCCTTTTTTTCTTTCAGACTCTATGTGACAGTAAATATAGTCACATTAGATACAATTTGTTTGATCCCTTGGGGTTTTATTTTGAAAGTGAACCCGGAAGTGCGTGTGTATTGACTCCGGTTGGCTGCAGAGCGCAGTGGCAGCAGGAGGGAGCGGCTCTCTGGTAGAGCGACATTCACTCACACTGTGGAGAGAGTGCGTAGCGGTGAGAACGGGTGGATGTCTTGTAAGTATTGCTTCATTTGTTTAATTGGCTCTTTTCCTTCCTTTTGATCACTTTGTTTGTCTGTCATGGAGAGGCTTATTTACTGTGGGCCTAACAGGCTGTGATGCTGACAAGCAGACAGACCCAGACCGAGAGGCCGGTACGAGTGGGGCTGGGTTTGCGGAAGCGATCGTGGGCTAACGGAGATACAGACAGTACGTCGGCCGTGTTGACAGTACGCTTCATAAATGGAGATGGCAGCATAAATGTCTGGTTTTGTTGGCGCTAAAGGGCGGTGTGCCTGCACATCAGTCCAGGAGAGTCTTCCTCTGTCTGCACTTTGTCTTCAGGTCCGTCAGCGCACTGTGCTCACAGTTGGCTGACTAAAATGTCTTGTTAAGAGGCAAAGACATACGGAACTCTAGCTACTCGAAGGAAAACATAGTTGGGAGCTAAAAGTTACTTGTAAATGAGTGATTACCTCCGGAGCTATTCTACACATCTCGGCCTCGTCCGTGCAGCCCTCCGTCTGTAAAGAAGTGAGGCATGGTTTTATGTCGCTGCTATAGCCCACTGTCAGCAACAAGCGCATTTACAGAGTAGGGTATTGACAGGCCCCACCTAGATCTAGTTGACTAAGGGATATGAGAGCCCGTTCAACTTTACATCAGTAGATTAACATTGTATTGCTTTGGGGTCACTAGAAATGTTACCTACTTGGCTGAAAAGGGAAGTTTCAAAAGCAGAGTAAAACAGTACGAAACAAGATATGTTGCCCATAGCCTATCTTCTCATAGTCCCATTTACCTGACAGTACAACCTAATAGAGAAAAGTGAGCGTGACTGAACACAGCTGCACAATCTTGAAAGACAGTGATGTAGAAATAATCTTGTTATCCATGTGTTCATATCATTTTACCCAAGAATACATTGTGAAAAACGAGCACTATAGAACTCGTAACAGTAGGCCTACTTGTTACTAGGAAAGCTAATTAATAATGACTATGTTGTGTTCTTCATAAAATCCTATAATTAAAACTATCAAAATGTCTCAAATTAAAGACTTTCTTAAAAAAAAAAAAAAAGAAGAGGAAGAATTAAAAAACACTACTGGGTCTGGGTGACCTGTTGCTGGTAGTTACAGTAGTGCATGTTCAGTTACAGAAGTGGGTCAAGTTTATATCTTAGGAAAATCACACTGGTGTTGGGTGATTCATTCAGTGAGCAGAGCCTCACTTTTTGCTGCAGGTGATATCTTTCTGCACAGTGTTCAACTCGCCTGGACTTGTCATCTTAACTTCTTCGTACATGCACTGCTCTCCAATACATAAAAAAGAAACACAACTAAGTGTGTTTTAGTGGTAGGATTGGTAATACATTGAAGCTGATGTTAATGTTTTAACCTCACTCCGCCCACACACTTATCTCATCTCTACGGTAACCTGACAGACCCAAAGAGCATGTTGTGAGTGCATGTGTCGTGTTGCCTCTTGTTTCTGTAGAGACACCATGGCTAGGCATGGCTGGTATGTACAAATTCACATAGACATGCTTCTGATGAGGGCACAGCAACAGTAACCAGGAAGACACATTATTGTGACATCACCACCAGCTGCGTGGTCACATGACTATTGTGTTTATTAACTCCCCAGCTGCTACTCCATGTGTAATTATTACCTCCAAATGAGAAAGAGGAAGTGTAGCAGGCTCATTGTAAAAAAAGGGTGGCTTACCTAAATCCTCTTTTCTTTCTTCTCCTACAGGAGACAGACAGTCAGGATGCGTGAATACAAGCTGGTTGTGTTGGGATCAGGAGGCGTTGGGAAGTCAGCTCTGGTAAGAGGAAAAATATTACAGACATATACTGTCTTGCTATCATAAAATGATTATCATTATAATCCATGAAGCACTGACTTGTTGCCAATATTAAGTAGGATATGGAAGACATATTTAAACAAGAGATAAAATCTGCATAAATTGATTTCACGTATTATGTGGATAATTCTGGGGAGCCACAAACCCTCAAAATCAAAATATTTTTGTTATTCTAATATAGAAAGACCACTTGCTTGTAGGGTAGAGCATCTGCAACACAACCAATACAGTATTATTGGCCAAAGTAGATGCTAAAAGGTTACTTTAAAAGGTGAATTTTAAAGGTTTTTGAATAGTCTGTAAAATACAAAAATAATGACAGAATAGTTATTTAGAATAGTTTTATGTTTTATCTGCATATAACAAGTTGGTAATTAATTATACATAAACAGACTAACAGTAATTCCCATTTAACACAAACATTTAAAAAATATCCTCCCTTTAAGTCTGAATTTTGAACTCTGGTCCAAAACATATGCTTTTACTGACAGAGGATTGACTGTAGATCTCTCAATTAAATAGACCCAAGCCTATTAAATAATTGATTACTGAATCTCTGTCTTCTTCTTAAGTAATTGCTCAGCCCTATAACAACCTCTGCTCTGTACTGTACTTTCAGTTTTGACTACACACATGCACAAAAGGGCCACTCTCCCCAGACAAAATAATGGAGATATGTCAGTGTGTCACATTTATTCCAATCTAATGACTTTCAATAGAGGACAGAACAGAGCACCATTAACATTACTGCCCTATTTCCCTTCTCTCACTGCTTGTCTGTGTCTCTCTATGTCTCACTCTCTCATTCTCTCTCACTCTTTCTCACTCACTCTCTCTCTCTTTCTCTCTTTCTCTCTCTTTCTCTCTCTGTCTTTCTCTCTCCCTCTGTTCTGTCTCGTCTCTCTCTCTTTGTGCCTGTCTGTCCATCCAGACTGTCCAGTTTGTTCAGGGAATCTTTGTGGAGAAATATGACCCAACGATAGAAGATTCATATAGGAAGGTAAGCTGTTTGCAGTCTCAAGTTGTATTTTATATGATCTATTATGTATCAGATGTTTTCACTATATTTTTATAATTACAGTTATTTAGAGATGTATCTGTTTTTGATAACTTAATGGATTGGGTTTTACAACCTAGTTATTTGTGGCGATACTGCCTCATCAAAGTGTGACCTCATGGTCGGAGGGGCTGATGGCACAGATTGGCAGCCTCTCTTCTGCCAGTCTGTCCCAGGGCACTATAAAAATCCAATACATTATTATTATTTGCAGTGGTGCTATGACTCTAGGCAAAATGCTGAAGCCATGCTGCAGTAGGATAGAATTCCACATAAAGTTATGGTAAAACTTTAAATAGTACAGATCTATTAATACTGTTTGATTTGTTAGCAGATGTGATGTTATTTGTCTGCGGAACTAAAATTAATCTAATCTTATCTTGTTTCAGCAAGTTGAGGTTGATGGGCAGCAGTGTATGTTGGAAATCCTTGATACAGCTGGAACAGTAAGAACATTTGGCCTAACTACTGTATAATAGATATAAAATATCACTAGCTACATTTATTTAAAGTAACTCACCACAATATATTTTCTGCTTCTTATTAGGAGCAGTTCACTGCGATGAGAGACTTGTACATGAAAAATGGTCAGGGCTTTGCCTTGGTTTACTCCATTACAGCTCAGTCAACTTTTAATGACCTCCAGGACCTTCGAGAACAGATCCTTAGAGTGAAAGATACAGAGGATGTAAGTACTAGCACAAAAAAGTAATGACATTATGTAGTTGTCTTCATGATAGTAGACATTTAATTTAGACAAAAAAAAAAAATTCATAGTAGAAAATGAAGATGCGGCTTTCTTTTACTTTAGGTTCCCATGATCTTAGTTGGTAATAAATGTGATCTGGAGGAGGAGCGTGTGGTCGCCAAAGAGTCTGGCCTGGGCCTTGCTCGCCAGTGGAACTCCTGTGCTTTTCTGGAGACCTCAGCCAAGAGCAAGATCAATGTCAATGAGGTAGGCAAACACATACTGTTTTTGACTTTCAGTGTGAGATTATGTTCAAGTCAAATGTATGACCTATACTGTAATAGTAATGACATATAATCAGAGCTGGTTTATTGTGACTTGAACATAAAAGTGTGAAGAATAGATTTTATGGAACCATTCATTCAAATGATTTAATAAAGTCATCCTACCTGGATGACTGGGGGGATTTTACAACCATTTTAAAGTAAAAGGTAAGTAGCTGTAATTAATTTTTCTACTTTAGTCTTTTTACATAGAAAACCACACCAGTTCAAGTGGCTGTTAGCAGCACAGACATGGAAATGAGCTCAGCATCTCACTATAGCCTTACTATAATTGCAAGATAAAACTTATGTTCAACTGTTTGTTCTGGTGAACATATCAGTTAATGTGGGTTTTGTGCTCTTTTATAGATCTTCTATGACCTTGTGCGCCAGATAAACAGAAAAAGTCCAACACCTGGAAAAACCCGCAAAAAGTCCACCTGTCAACTTCTCTAATGACAAGTAGGTCTTCAACATTTTTATAAAGAGGAAAAAAACATTATTATGTTATTTCATGCAACAGACACATTTCATTTTACAGCTTTGGTGTACCTGACCAACAAGTTATGGGATATCTTCCAACTGGCCATGTCTCTCAACACATTTCATCATTAAGATCAGCCACCACTGACCTGTATGTGAACAGTGGCTTCTCTTACAGCCTCACCCTGCAACTAACAGACACTGCTGCCTTGGAAACATTTAAACCAAAACTTCAAAAGACTGGCTGCTTTGATGACAATGGTAATGAGGGTTCTACCTGTTGCACGTCAGTGTAAAACAACTGCCTGAAAAGATACCCACGTTTGCCACAATGCTCTTTGGATGGCCATTTTATGCCTGGAGTTGCCTATTGCTTTTATTTTGAATGTTTCTTTTTGTGTTTTTTACTTTATTTTTAACAATGCAGAGCCATTCTCACACTGTCCACTACCGTCCACATTCATTATGGCTGACCCTTAGTGTGGTTATGGTGTAACGTGTGGATGTGTGTGTTGTGATTATCATTTTAGTGGATCTCATTACTATATGTTGAAAATTTTAAAGTCAACTATTACTTCAATTTTTGTATTTTCTTACTGTGTTCTGTTAAGGTGGGTGTATAAGATTGCAATTGATCACCGGTATTTGCTCCCTATGCTAAATATTGATTAATTTCTGTTATTGTTTAGTTACTCAGTATATATTTAATTGTTTTAAAAGGCAAGCATTTATGGAAGATATGGCATATTTAATTTTTGCAAGTATTGTCCACGGGAGGTATGCATTCCCGTTCCTCCTGAATTCCTTTGGTAGCATTTCAACAGTAGTTAGAGGAGTTAATTACCAAACATTATGCTATGTAAATGAATGGTCCTATACTGGCGATGTTGGCATAAAACAAGTTGGTTTTTTTTTTGTTTTTTTCAGTAGAGCCTTGGCAGTATTGGGGTAAAAACATTTGTTCCACTTTAGTGTAATATTTTCAGTGTGCTATTTTTACAAACCAATTTGTAAAAGTGCAAAAAAACAACAAACAAACAAAAAAACAAAAACACAAAAAAAACATAAAAAAAAACATATACTAAAGGTGTTATTTTATTGAGAAGAATAACTACTTGCAATGGGTAATATGTGGTAAAAGCTCGCTGATTTCTGTGACAGAAAGAATAAACTGCGTGTTGCA
This sequence comes from Boleophthalmus pectinirostris, assembly GCF_026225935.1. Lineage (NCBI taxonomy): Eukaryota > Metazoa > Chordata > Actinopteri > Gobiiformes > Gobiidae > Boleophthalmus > Boleophthalmus pectinirostris. Next base: position 21,675,222 of record NW_026571133.1, on the reverse strand, counting down.
CAGTGAGCTGCCTCGGGTCTGCTGTAGGGGGCGACACGTTGCCTTTGAATAGCGACCTCACGCTGCTCCACTGTAAATGATGTGTAAGAATAAAGCTGTTCATACATTTATATAGTGATCCTTAAGGCTTGTGACATTACACAGCACAGGCGTCATTTGGCTTATTTTACTAACAACATAGCATTAACTATTAGCAAAACTTAATATAGCATCAACTTTTAACAACAACTATTAACTACAGAAATTATATAACAACATTGGTGTGACTGTTTTGTAAATCTCTTAATAAACTCACATTTTTAGTTATATAAATGAAATTATTTTAGTCTGGCAAAACAAAAGTCACTCATGTTTTATTGTGTTGCTACATACATGTTGTTTTTTCTTACTTTACTCCTGGCATTCAGTTATGTACACAATCACACACATTTGGTTTGTGTTCATATCTTAAGCCTGATCTGTGGTTCATCCCAGTCATGCAGTGTTTTTGCTCATTGACTGCTCATCACTGACAAGTACAAAGACCACACTTTGCACTTAGTGGCACTAATTGATATCAACAAACACTATGTGATCATACTCCACGATAATATACCAGAGGTGTGCATACTGGGCCACATATTTAAAAGGCCTACGATGCAAAGATCATTCAGGATGCATAAAGCACAGAGTAGCTCTGTTCTGCACTGTTCAGGTTATGGAAACTTAATCTCAGATCTATTCCATATCCATGTATTTGATATTGAGGTTGAAAGACTATTGAAGATTAGATTTAAAGATTATTAAACTTGCAGTTGGCCCCTGAGACTGTTTAGAAATAAATCCATCTTGCTCATTTAAATTAATAGGTGTAAATACTTGGGCTACAAGGTAAATTTCTGATGGACAATGGACATAAACAGAAATATTATTTTATCACTGTGTCCATTGATTTATTACCACATCCTACTTTTAATGTTGAAATCAACTTTTATACTGTTTGGACGCTAAAATGTCTGCCTGAAATGTTACACAATATGACATTAAACAGTTCTACCTTAAATGTATTCAACTACAGGTAGTTAGCTAAAGAAAAATACTTTGAAAAACGGGTGGGGGCTAACTCTACACAAATCTGACCTGTAACTTGGTCTGGTTTGGTCTCCATGAAGATTAATACTGTTAACATTACAGACAAAGCAATAACATCTCCATGGAGAAAAGCATTTGACGCACTTTCAGATGCTTTTAGTTACACAATGCACCTTTAAGGGCACTTTTAATAAAAGAAGATGCATATCGCAAACTTATGTTTTAAATCTCTTTAGATAGTACGCATTGTATAATTGAGACAATGAAGTACGACCGACGGTAAATGCGCATGCGCAATGTATGCTGCTATGGTAACGAAGACAGCTTGTAACAAAGACGGAAGCTGTAGCATGCACATCGGAAATGTATTAAACATTATTTTACTTACAAAAAACATACATAACAGCCCCCATAGCCTGCGATGACAAATACTTTATTTTAAGAAGATTTCCCAGCAATGTGAAGAAGGCATGAAAGTTAATTTCAAGGTAATATTTGACTTGGTATGTTAGCATTATTGTTAGCAAGAAGTTTCTGTACAAACTAAACGCTAAGTTTATCGATACGTATACGCAGACGCTCGAGTCGATAAAGTCTTGATGTTTTGTTTATTTTGGTAAAATTGTTCCATCGCACAGTACTGCAGAGTCAGGTTGATTATAGCCAAAGGATTTAGTTAGTTAATCCACCACTTATACCAATGGTGAGGCTCAAAGGTACTCTTAACATATCTAAAGAATCAAAGCAATACAGATGTTTTTTGTCAGACTGAATACCAGAGAAGTTACAGGTCCAAAACTGTCTCACCCCAGCTCTCTGCACCTTCGGCTGGCCTTCGTTCTGATCATATGGGTAAGTAGTCAATGACACACGCACACACACACACACACACACACGCACGCACGCACGCACGCACGCACGCACACACACACACACACACACACAAATAAATCTACAATCAAACAATGCTAAAATACTTCCACCACCCCATTTTTTATGTCACCCTTTTCACATTTTGGAAAGCTTCAAATCATAATATTTGAACTATTGATTATATTGAGACTTCATTAAAACTTCAGGCATCAGCAGAGAACCATGCCTCCAAAGACGAAAGAAGTTCGACTCTCACCACCCACTTCAGTCCTGTGGCACACCACATAAAACTTTAACGATTGATGCACACTCATTGAAGACCCCAGCTGGTAAAAAGTCCATTCTTCTATGTCAGAATTCCAAGACATAATTTGTCTTCATTTTTTATATTTAGTATAGCTTAAAATATGTAAAAAAAATCTAATAACTTTGGACTATGTGTAACCCCACATATGTACACACAACAAACTAAAACAGCAGCACTTCCACCATCTGAACCTGACCCCCCACTTGAACCGCAGTCTACCAGACAACCATCCAACAAAAACATGGACACTGTGAAGCCTGGTACGGTCAAGGTCTTACCATTAGTCATTTTCTTTTCTCCCTTTTCTTCCTTTTTTTAAATTTTTTTTTTTTTTTAAAGTTATTATTAATTATTTTTATATTTATTAGAAACAAGTGACCAGTTTGTTATGAAGTCCCAACAGCAGAGCAGCAATTCGCCAGCACTCTTAAATCCACAGGGGTCCTCAACTTATGATGTGAGGCACTTTAGGTTTTAAGTACATAAAGATTAAATCAAATAATGTTGGTTCATAAATGTATGCATTTTTAGCATGCACTACGTAGAAAAGCTGGACTCAGGGTAGCAAGACACAGATCTGATCGGCATAAAACTGAGTATAGCAGACAGTTTGCCCTGAAGATGGCACCAACACCTCCGTCACCCACATTAACTGCATATGAGGTAAGAGGACATTAAAATGTCCTTTTCATGGTGTGTTTGCTGATGCTCATATACTATTGATACAAAGTATATTTGCTATATTATTGTATTGTGCGTTCTGTACCTTGCCCCAGCAGGCTCTCTACTCCAGTCACAGTACTGTCCCACCGTTTAAAAAGCACCCGGTTTCCATGGATACTGAGTACCAGCAAAGTTTTCAGGGCCTGGCCCCACCCACAGGTTCCCGCCTTCTAAGAAACCTGGAGCATGAACGAACTCCATTGTTCCACACACAAGTGGTTAGTGTTCACAACACATATGAATACAATATAGAAAGTGTTATGATTTATCAATGCTGACACCACAGACCCACATGTCACAGTTATTGAGCCATAAATTTCTGTGTCTGCTTGTCATACAACAGCAAAAGAGGAAAAACAAAAGTGTGCCCAAGAACAATCCTTGTCTGAAATGTGAATCGCCAAGCCCAGAAATTAAGGTCAGGCAACAATCTTCTTCAAAACCAATGTCCTCTGACCATGCCCCATCAAACATAAAGAAACACAGGTGTGTTCTTGGAAAAGCGTGTTCATATTATTGAAATGTGTTTTAACTCAAAATATTTGTATTCAGGGTGTTGACAGAATATGAATCCAGATTTTGTTACCCTCTCAGGCATATCCCAGAAGAAACTGACGCTACAACAAGCCACACACTACAGGTTAGTTGTTTGTTGAATTATTAGTATACACATGCAGAGTTTATAATGTCTAACAAGGCAATGAACAACACACTGTAGTATGGACAGCACAGCTGTCAAGTTTGGAGACATACTGGATACAGATTTCCCTTTTTAATTTTTTTAAATGTTATCAACAATGTTAATTGGCTGACTGCTGTAAAAAGCGTTGGTGGGCTTTGTACTCACATCTCACTACTGCGTATTACTAATGGAAACCATACAAACCAAAAAACCCACAAAGCTTCATTTCAGAGAAGTTTACGTGCTTTAGTCACATAACAGTCAGTTATGTTCCTGACGATGGAAAATTGAATGACATTTTATCCTACATCAAGGTGCTTAATCTGCATTCTTTTAAGTCTTCCTGATATTATTTAATGTTTTTTTTTGTGTGTATATATATATATATATATATATATATATATATATATATATATATATATATATATATATATATATATATATATATATATATATATACATATATACATACATACACACACACACATGCAAAAAATTAATTAAGGTGAAATATTACACTACCTACTAAATTCATGTTCAAAATAAAAAGTTATGTTTACAGACACATGTATTAATGGCAAAAATGAATTTGTATTTTTCATATTTTACACAAAAAAGTGACTGTTATGTGATATAAATCCTATAGATTTATATATTACATACCAATATTTACATCAACATATTTATTATTTATTTTAACACACGTCAAATTAGTAAGGTTTATACTTAACTGAAACTAAATTTTTAAAAACACATTTAATATACTGTGCTGTCTGATGCTGTATGCTGTGGTCAGATTTACAGCTCATGTTTGGTTTTTGGTTTTGGTTCAAAGAGACAGAGGTTACTTTGAAAGCACAGCAAGGATTAGCCAGGTCTAGGTCAGACTTAGTTCGCTGGAACTGATGTATCATAATCAGCTTCAACAACATTATCATACAATCCAACAGACAAAGACATCTGTGATTTTTCAATACTACCTTAGACAATAAAGTCTCCGTGTATAAATACTAAATGTGTGTAACAAAAATAAATAATCAGAGCCACTCTGATTGTTAAGTAAAAATCCTTTATTCAGGGACATACCAATACATTTCAACCTTTATGTGGTCTTCAGCAACTAAATGTGTGCACCTTGTGATTGTTCAGATTAAGGAGCTGAGGGAGCAGGCTCTGTCATATCGTCGCAGAGCTTGGGGTACTAATTTCTCCAGAGACCACTTGAGCCAACTATTGTCTGAATACAATGCATTATGGGAACCCACAGAAACCATTAATTCGACTGAGGGGCCAGAGTCTGCTTGTCTAGACCTGTGTGAGGTCAGTTCTGCAGGCCCAGGCAGTGGCAGGTCTTCCTGTCTAGAGGCTCTGGACCTGGCTAGGTGAGACATATATATGTGTGTGTATGTGTGAGTGTGTGTGTGTGTGTGTACACACACACACACACACATGCACACAAAATGACTAATCAATCAGCCAGTCCAATCCTACAGTGCTGTAAATCTAATGCTGCAATGATATTTCTTGTTTTTCTTTAGCAATGCTAGCAGATCCAGCTGCAGGGATTCAGCTGTAGGTTCAAAAGATGGAGAAAGTAATCAAACAAACAAAACAATGAAGACCAATGCAACAACAACTCAAAGTCTTCACAGCCTCATAGTAGAAGATATTTTACCATTACAAGAAGATGACAAATCTGATGGAGAGTGAGTTTTCTCTTTCTTTACAAAACAAACCAATATCTTAAATTTGACAGAGCCTAACTATTTGTCATTTAAGGTCAATGCATATATACCGTCTTTAATTGATGAAGGTAATATTTTAATTATTTTAGAGAACATTTCATTGTGTTATATTCTGTAAATGTATAGAAAGGAAGGAAGATTACCAACTCCAAAACTTAAGATGTTTCCCATTCAGAGGACTCACCTTGATCTCACCACACCTGCCACGGGTAATCACATGGTCTTTAGAATGTGGAGGCTTGCAATTCTGGACTATGCAGCAGTTTAATATAATATACATGACCTTTCTAACCACTAGGAGGTGCTATATTAGTGGGAAACCTGAAGGGTACTGATGAAGTCAATCAGCGATCTGGAACAGCAAACTCAAATGCAGGCACGTCAGAGCACATCCCAGTAAAACCCAAGGAAGCTTGGACTGCAGATCCCACACTAAACAAAGCGGCCTCTAAACCGATCCCCTCCAAGAACACCCCTCCATTGGGTGCAGCTCTGCCCCCCACTGTCCCTCTGTATTGCATCCAGGGAACCTTACGAAATGCTGACTTCCAGCATAATGGTGAGGCTTTCTTTTGTTGTAGCTGTGGTTCATAAACAATAATTAATTATATGTTTAGTATGACTTTTTTGGCATTAATTGCATTTGTTACACACAGTGATTAGAGCAGTACTGTGTGTCAACAGGGCATTTAGGTCTGAAAGCCACGGAGAGGAAGTGTGCAACAGTCAGCTGTCATTCAGATGAAGGTTTATAACACCATCAAATATGAATTAATGAACTTGTAGCACATGAGAGCATTCAGTTATAAATACATTTTGTCAAAAATATTAAAATTGTACTATTTTCTCTCTTCAGATGACCGCCTGTCGGTGATGTCGTTGCAGTCTGCAGCATCATGCACAAGGGCGTCTGCCATTCTGGAGCGCGCTCAGAGGAGACGAGAAAACTTCTGGGGAAAAAGTTGACCTTTGACATAAGACCCCATGGCACATGGTGTCCTTCAACTAGTTTTTATTTACTTGTGATCCAAAATAATGTTTTTATTAGATGTGATTATTTAAAATGAATATAATAATTTATATATATATATATATATATATATATATATATATATATATATATATATATATATATATATATATATATATATATATATATATATATATATATATACCATGTTACCATGTTGTGAAGGTGCTTTTGTAGAATTAAGATGTCAATGTAATAAGTGAAAGCCTAATTTAACTACATCAAATCAGTTATCATATGTGGATCAGTCACCTGACCTCATTATTATCAGTGACGAACATCTTACAATGTAGGTAACCACAAACAGAAAATGTGAGTTATTTTGCAACCCACGCACTATGTTTGTAATAATTTTGTCAAGGTTTGACATAATTTATTGAAACCCAACTTAAAGGTGCACTTTGTAACTTTTATGGTAGAGGTTTGTAATTGCAATGTTTTTTTTTCTGGAAGAAAGTAATTTATTGGTCAAACTCCAAGAAGTGTGTATTTTGGATTCCAGGCAAGTGAAAAGTATACATTTTGAGTTTGGTTGCCTAATGTTGTGACCTGCCATTTGGTCAGGTGCCACCGGCTTGTCTACATGATAAGTTTAACATCACACTGTGTAATATTATAGTAAAAACAATGTCAAAAACGATGCAGGAAAAGTTACTTAGTGCACCTTTAATGTTTTCCTAAATGTTTTTATGTATTCTTAAAAAACAAACAAAAAAACCCCCCAAAAACCGGATAATTGAGAATACTGAAACACAATTGTACGTTAAGACCCAGATGCTTTTGGCGGATTGAAGGCAAGCATTAGAAACTCTGACTAAGCCATAAATCATGTCATGTCATGTTAACTTTTCTAATATAATGAATAAAAAGCATATACAGCACATATGCTGTTACCAAGATTAACGTATTACTCCCCACTCCACAAAGTACATTGGTAATTTATGATGCCACAATGGCATAATTTTCAAATGGAGACTACTTCAGATTTTTAATACACTGTCAGCACTGATAGTCTTGTTTCCCTGTGGTGACATCACACCACAATGAAGAACTACCAGTCAACAAACAGACTGAACAAAGCTGGCCCTCCTCATTGTAAATTCCCATTATATAAGTCTCACATAAAGTACACAATGCAAACTTGGGTGTGGGCTACAGTATGCGTCATGAATGTACACATCTGAGAAGGCAGAATATAAGTCTATTTATTTACTTACTTATTTGTTTATTTATTTATGTATTTATCTATATTATGTATTTATTATTGTGTATTTCAGCATCTTTGAGTGTAGAAAAGCCCTATATACATAAAATGTATAATTTCTTTCTTTATTTTATATTATATGTATGTATGCATATATGTTTTGGAAAAAATGGCAAAAAAAAGTATAGTGGATTTCATTAATAATATTTCAAAGAGTAAACTCCAAGCATCCAAAGACTTTTTTTAAAATGGCGCTTATCTGGTTTTTGCAAATGAACTCTCTCACCCTGTTACTTATTGCGCTATGTGATATTTGTGTTGCATAATAAATGCTCATTTTACATAGTACCTATAAACTTACAAGCTGTAGTGATTAAAACAGTAGATAATAGTGATGCTCCCACATGCCTCAGTCTCAAAGGGCTTTAAACCCACACCAAATGGCTCTGAACACAATATGACACACTGCCACCCGATCTTCCACACCCGGGAGCTGATGGAAAATGCAGAGGAGCTTCCCGAAAAAAAAAACAAAAAAAAATTTTTAAAGTTCTTGTGGGTGGGATATTAAATATCCACCAATGAGGGTGGCTCCGTGCTGGTAAGATAAGCACACAAAATTTCCCAAGGATGTTTCCTCATTACTAACTTTTATTTGCAGCATCCCAGGAGGCGTATCACTGGTGGACAGCTCTTCTATATTGTCATCCATACAAAGGTTTTTGTACTGTATAATGTAAATTATTACAAACCGTAATCCTAAATAAGTAGTTACAATGTTACAAGATAGTATTATGGTTGTATGATGGTGATTTTATTACTTTGTCAGTATGTACCACAGTATGGTACTGAACATATCTAACATAAATCTACTGAAAGGTTTTCTTCTCAAAAATCCCTTTGAAAGCATACATTCAAACTTTGAGTGAAGTTCACTTCTCCACAGATCTGACCTGTGAATTTGTCTGGTGGAGTGTTGTGCTTGTGCTTTATAAAGGTAGATGAGGTTAATGCCATACTGTGTAACATTCCAGGCAAAACAATAAAATATCCAGGGAGACCACCAGAAAAGTTACATGGTGCATGTTTAAAATGTGTTATTATAGAAAAAAAAGTCATTTTTATAACTATGCAGCCAAGAATATAAAACTCAAAATGCAGATAAAGATGGCAATTAAGGCAGTTTAATGCAGTGTTGCAACTTTATTGCAACTCAGTAAAATGTAATGCCATGTAACAGAATATGTTACAAAATACATTCTAATGCAGGTATTTAGTATTTTGTACCAGTTACATTTTCAAAGGGGGGTATTTGCTTGTGACCTTGATAAACATAATTATTTATTGTCACTCATAAATGAATGGGTAAACCTATTCCCCTTTCATCTTGGGGAAGTTAGTTAACAAAGTCCACTTCCCGTTCATAATTCCCAAAGGAGCCACTACGCACTCACTCAGATAGAGGAAATTAAAATGTGATTACTCAAATGAATAAAAAAAAAGTTTATAGTGTGTAAAAATAAAAGTTATTAGAGTGGACAGTATAATGTGTAACAATTAATTTCCTCTTTGTGTAAGTGACAGTAAACAGAGTTGCAAAGACAGCACTGACCTCTGTATGTGTGTGTGTGAGTGAAAGACTAAGGGGTTTTCTCAGTTGGTTACCTGGCCTATATTCACTGGAGGGGGCGGAGGACTGATGAATATAAGTCAACGGCTGGGACATGACTGCACAATCATCCAGCTACCAGGTGAGCTTGCAACAGAACGATATGTCTATAACTTAACCTTAACTGTCTCCTGTTTACTAATATTACTTTGTCTTTTAGGAGCACAAATTACAACTTATCCAAACTGGGGAACATCATCATCTGGACCTCAACATGCAGTGCTTCTCACCAGCTCTCAAATCATTTCTCCGTCCTGCAGTCTCCCTGCTTTTGCCACTTCTTTTGATTGGCTGGATTGAATATGCAGTAGCAACTCCAGTGCACCGCTCTCAAAGCCAGCCACTGAGAAATCCAGAGACCTACAAAGCTGTCAACAAAGTGGCGCATGAGGTAATTTTTTTTTTTGTACAAACAAATTTCAATGGCAGTATATGATGTGTTTTTATGTAGTGTGTTTTGCATTTACATCATTTTATATTGTAGTATTTCCTGTAGTTCATGCAATTTGTGCCAGTTCAGGATTGGGTCCTGAATAAGTGCAAAAATGCATGCTGTAAGGCAAGGCAGTAAATAGTAAATATTTTATATGTCAAATAGAAAGGTACACTTTTTCTCATTTTTACTAGTCTTCCTAAATTTGTTGGGTTTTTTTTTTGTTTGTTTTTTTTGTCTTGTAGGCTCAAGACAGCAGCATTGATGACACCAGTTCAAGACTCATTCCCAGGGTGGATACTGAAGAGGTAAGAATATTTTCATAATTTTATTCAAATTATAACCTTTGATAAAAACAACAACAAATACATTTTAATCTTTTCTATGCAGGATCATCTGAAGATCTGCTGCCTCCATGCTAATATCCTGGACTTCTACCTTCGCAACATCCTTCCTCGCCATGACAACAAGCATCCACATATGCACCGGGTGAGGACCGATTTGCGACGTGTCAGTGAGGACCTCAAGAATCACGGCTGTGTAAGTATCTAGATCATCAACTGAAACTAGGATCGTTAGCTGGTGTGGTTGAGCTGTGGTAGATTTGAATTCGATAACCTCAAGTTGTGGTTTTGAAATAGTAAGATAAAGACAAAGAAGAGTCTAACTTTGTGTCTTTGTGTTCTACAGAATGTGACTCATTATCATGACCATCAACATGCTGTACAGTTTCGGAAGAAGCTTGCTGAGGTGTGTTTCAGATTCATCCATATTCTTTTCATTTAGAAACTGCTAAAACCTATGTAATGTAAAAAATATTCTCCTTGTTTAAACACTTACTGTGAAAAGTATTTGAGGATGAAGATTAAATGCACTAAATTCATTCAATGACATTACTTATGGCACAGGTGTCAAACATAAGGCCCGGGAGCCGGATCTGGCCCTCCAAGACCTTTAATCTGGCCCTCGGCTTATTTCTACTAAAATATTTTAATTATATTTTTTATTTAAATATTGGTAATTTTCTGCGGTGTTTATCACAGCAGCGTCTCCAGCGTCTCTGTACGCTCTTAAAGGACGATAGTTTTGACTGTTGACCGTGACACCCTCATTAGAAAAATGTCAAAAATGAAAAACGTGGACGCCGAGTGCAGGATTTTCCAAGAAAAATTGACTTATTGTTATTTGCGTACAAGTTCATGTTAAAACACTGTGTTGAAATTGTATTTTTCTTCAAGTTTCAGGTTGTTCATAATATTATAATATTTTGTAAAAGAAAGAGTTCATCAATTTAAAAAGATTTCTGTAATAGATTTGTGTTTCTCTGCACAAATATTTGAACTTATTGTTATTTTTGAGGTTTATGTGTCATGAGTTTTCTGATCGGCCCCTTTGGGATCAAAGTCGGTTGGATACGGCCCCCGGACCAAAATGAGTTTGACACCCCTGACTTATGGTGTGAAGTCTTAAACTAAATCTTCACTCCCGAACAAGAGTGTCTGTGATAAACAGTGACTAATATATATTTTTTTGTTTCAGATGGGAGAAGAGCGAGGCATTAACAAGGCAGTGGGAGAGATCAACATCCTCTTCTCATATCTGCAGGACTTCTGTGTTCTGCCCAAAAACCAGACTGCTGCACAAAGTCTGTAAATCTCCAAATTCTGACCGAACAACAACATTTGGATTTTATTTATTATATTTATCTGTGTGTATGTGAACCACTTTTATACCGCTATTTATTTGCAAGCTGTGTATTTAAACAGATCTATTTATTGATCAGTAATAATGCTCGAACATTCGGGTGTTGACCATGTAGCCATGTTATGGCTTATGAAACAGTATTTAAAATTTAATGTATGACAATGCACAAAAACACTGTGGTTATTACTAAATAAAGTTTTTCATATCATAATTTGTGATATGTCATTACTTATATTATACTAATAAGAAAATTATTTATAAATGAATTAGTTAATAAATGAGTAATGAGAAACTGAATCTTAAGCATCTTAAGCAAGAAGGTCAGGGCCACATCTGAAATATGACTGCACTATATGTCACCTTCTGCCTTCTGTTGAATAGAAAGATGAAAGAAAGTGATTGTTAAAACTGGTGCAGAAGGACTAGAAACCACAAGTAGATGTGACCTCTTGACCTACTTTCACTGAGTAGGCCAAGAGTTAGGCCTATCCTCAAGCACAGAAATAAGTGGGACAAATCTGGCATCCATCTCAATATGACCAGAGGTGTGAACTAATTTAAAAATACTCACGTTACTGTAATTGAGTTGATATTTTGGGGGTAGTTGTACTTCTTTAAGTAAAATTTTAAACCTGTGGTTGTAGGCTACTTGTACTTGAATATAATTACAGTCATGAACTAAAATTATAAGAGTTAGCCTACTGAGTACAGCAAAACTTAAAATCCTCCCTATCCACAGCTGTCTTATTCTGAGAATATGCAGTTTTAAACTGTTTAATTGGTTAGTTTTGTATAAAAACCTAACCTAAAATATTACAAAAACAAACAAAATTAAACTAAAAACAAATAATATAATTTAAAAAGGCAAACACAGAGCCGAAAAGTAAAACTCTCAATTTACCGGCCAATCTACGTTCTTACCCTCACCTATGATGAGGTCATGAGCTTTGGGTAATAACCGAAAGAACAAGATCGCGGATACAAGTGGAGTTTCCTTCATAGAGTGGCTGGACGCTCCCTTAGAGATAGGATGAGGAGCTCAGTCACACGGGAGAGGAGCCAGCTGAGGTGGCTCGGGCATCTGTTCCAGATGCCTTCCTCGGGAGGTCTTCTCGGCATGTCCCACCGGGTGAAGGCCCTGGGGAAGACCCAGGACGCTGGAGGCACTCTCGGCTGGCCTGGAACACCCTGGGGTCCCCCCGAAGGGGCTGGAGGAAGTGTCCGGGGTAAAGGAAGTCTGGGGGTCCCTGCTTAGACTACTGCCCCGTGACTCGGACCGGATAATTAAAAAAAAAAAAAAAAAAAATGAAAATAATGAAACAATCTAGCAGACCTATTTCCCCCGTTCTTTGTCTCAATACAATTCAATTAATTGGTTAAAAATATCCCAAACTATCTTAAGTCCATATCTGAGCAACAGATCTTTTATGCAGTTATTTTGCACACCACCACATACGCCCCCTGGTGGCAGTAAAATGTCGTTTATTTAAGCTCTTGTCAAAATTCCACATGTGAGCAATGCGTAATACTCAGGATTAGTTAAAAAATACCAGACCGAAGAATACCCACCGGGATATTCCGGCTCTGTTCTGTCCAGCGTGTCGTCATTTCCAGGCGTACAGGTAGCACAGACCAGGAAGCAAGTACCTGTATTGTTTTCAGTTATTGCTATTTTTAGCTGCAGGCTGCGTGTCGTAGACCACACGGGTGGAGAGGATACAGGTTTCATATACATATGTTAATTTCGCATAGGTGCTCGGGCTATACATTTCAACATTCCTTTTTGGCTATTAGATAACATTTAATGTGACTGCTATCATTACAAATTCTAAAAAGGGTTATAACATTAATCACCAAAACATTGGAAACATTTTTCCATTGCATTAACTTGAAGCTGTTGCCCACAGCACTGCCTGCAGTGTAGTCCTCATAATGCAGCAATGGGGTCGTGAGCAGTGATCTAGGCCTATAGCCAATAGCCTTTAAAGGTCCTAACTTTTATGGTACGGAGCTTGTCACCTGGTTGTGTCATGGAGCTGATATTGCTTTGCCTGGAGTGTTCCGCAATATTTTATCAAAAGTACATCTTGCCTTTTTAAATTGCATATGTTTTATTGCTCAAAAGTACATTGAAAAACATGCATAGTTATTTGAGCAGGGACACCTCACTTCCACAGATCTAACTTGTAACTAGGCCTGATGGCATTACCTGCTTGTGTCTATGTAGAAAAATGTTTAATTGTAGAATAGTCCAGGCAAAGCAATATCATCTCCATGAAAACAAGCGGGTGGCGTACCCTCCTCCAGGAAAGTCACACAATGCACCTTTGAATGATTACCAGAGCAAGATATAAAAACCTCTGAACTTGTATGAAAGCCAGAAATGTCTATCACAGCACACATGCTTTTTATGCACGTTGGACAAACAAATTACAGTTGGGGCTTTGAAATAATTTAGTTTAATTTATTTAGTTTAGTTTACTGAGGGCATGCAGGAGCATTAATCAAAGAAAACATTAAAGAGATAGCACACTATAGAACTAATTTCCATCTGCAGTCCTTGGAAATAAGAAATATGATATGGAAATAAAATGAAGGAGGGCGAATAAGTTTGTTGTGATTTTTAATGATGTGAACCTATATCTATCACACTTGTGACAATTAATGAATGAACATTATCAGTATTCATGTTTACATAGATACAAAGCTGATCTGAGAAATTTCTCTGACCTGATTACTGCCTTATCTTCCAGGAACACAGCAGGGTTTTAGGTGGCACTGAGGCAGTCTGCTGACAGTCCAATTTAATCTGGGTCAAACAAGAGTCTCCGACACTTTCTGAAACCTACAGCCGAGAAGCCTACCTGCCATGTCACCATTTCCTCCATCTGCATTGCCCCAACCACAACCTAGTTTAATCTCACCACACATTTAAACGCCAAAAAGCTCTTGATCTTACCAAAGATGACATCACCTTTAGCCAAAATGTTTTAACAAAGCTTGGCAAGGGAATGTAGTGAGAAAACAGGAATGTCAGTATAGTGCACACTTAATTTTAAAAAGAAATTATAGTGTTTTGCAGACAGTGAGTCAAATGATACATATAAATAATACAGCCTCCTATGCCTTTTATGTGGTTTTAGTTGTGTTTTGTAATTAATCATTTTAATGCAGATACACAAGTGCACAACATATGAAACATAATTTTGGTGTCCCATATACATTTTACATTTACATTTTTTCCCCTATTCATTATTGTATCATTGGATTGTATCCCAGGAAGGATTCTTGCTATATTTCTGAGAATCCACCTTGGAGTTGTATAGTATAGTTATTGGGTGGGCAAACCAAAACAAACATGGCATACTTTATCTTATTTTAGCATCAATACGAACAGTTTTCTTTGTGAAAAACGTGCAGAAGCTAAGCTTTGTGCATTTGCAGACAGAGAGTATGTCTGTGCTTTTCTCTCAACTGGATGTAAGTTAAAATTTTCGACTTGTTCCACTGCTTCCACTAATCAGATTCAAGTGGTCATTATAATGTTCCATATTTTCCAATTGCTTTCATCAAGAGCCTTTCCAGATTGATAATGTGTAACTCAGCTCAGAGTGCTACACATATCAATCTGGCATGAGCCGGGTTAATGTCATCTGCTTGTCTCCATAGGAATGTTATTGCTTTGCCTGCAATCTTCCACAGTATGGGCATCTGATATCTATGCCCATGGAGACAAGCAGATAACCAGGCCAAATTACAGGTCACATCTGTGCTTTTAGCAATAAAACACATGTAATTGAATAAATACATTTTAATACCATGTCGAGCATCCTCACTATAACATCATCTTCATCAAGAAGGTGGCATACCCGCTCATTGACCACCATCATGAACAGTATAAGGGCGTCATGAAGAAGAAAGAGAGAGTTAGTTGAACCCAACAGGACTCCAGAATGACAGTATTAGAGCGTGAGAAGGAAGTGCAGGAGAGTTGTACTCTTTGGAAATGTGCAGTGCTGAGTCAGGTACAGCATGAGTAAAACCCCGGCCAGACACAAAAACAAAAGAAAAGTGTAGACAGAACAGGTGGGAGGAGAGGAGCTCAGACAGAGGAGGTATAAAGGAAGCAGAAGCAGATGTCCCATTACATTCAAACATGGCCAAGACGTCCACTCTCATCCTTCTGCTCAGTCTCCTTACCAAGTCGGTTACCATGGCAACGACCCTGGAGCGTGGGGTCAGCTGCCATCAGGAGGTACACCCTGAGCTACTTCGGGAACTGTGGAACCGAACACAACAACTGCTAAAAGTATTACCGGTAGGACAATTGCATTACTATTTAAAAACTTCAAAGGCATGCATGGATACGTCTGTCAGCTTAAATATAGACTGTGTATTTTATGTAGGACATTCAAATCAATCATCAACAATCATATTCATGGTTCTAAAAACGTTGCATATAAAAGAAAGCTGAATCCCATGAATAATCAACCAACCAAGGATTAAACACTGTAGCACATAAAAACCATTTGATTTCAGTATTTGGCATTCATTATTATTTCTATGGATGTGGCTGATTTGTGATTAAGTTTAAGTGACCAGGTTTTGTCCTGTAAAACTGTAAAAATAAATCATAATTTTTACCAAAGGTCAGGACATATTATTGTGAAGACAGCAAGATGAGATGATTATTTAAATTTGATGTAAATTGGCTTCATTGATTAGCCAGGAAGAAGCAGCAGACTTTACATTTGATCTATGTGACTGTATTGGCGGTTTTAAGACTCTAAACATAATGAGGTCAAACTCTCATATGGGAGGAAAGAGGCATTATTTGTATTACTACTTTTTATTGATTACATTTAATTATTACACATATATGAAGCAGAAATGATGAAACAGATCATTTCTATCAGGAACAAGACCTAACAACAAATTCTTGACTGTGATGATGTCATATTCCGAGATGGCGGCACAAGCCAGTGTTACTTATTTATCACCCTGTAGTTTTCTGTGAAATATCCACAAGGTAAATTCACAAATCTTTGATCTGATCACTTCTATTATCAACAAGACTCCAAAAAATGTTTCTGTTTTAACAATATAAAGTTTAGTTGTGCCTATAGACTGTATATAAATGGCCAGAGCTAATGCGCTAGCTGGCGCATTCAAAATGGAAGCGATCATGGGCTTGCTTCCTGCTCTACTGACTCTGGGTCCATTTCACTTTGCATTGAAAAAATTATGCCTTGCCCTTTTCTCTGTAACTGCTACTGTCAGGCTCCTCATTTTGGTCTTTAAACATTCGAATTAACCCACTCTACATGACTCTGGTTTTTATTTTACTATTTTGTCTGTAAATCAATTCCTGTTCCTACCAATGAATTCACTCCATATTCGCTCCTACAACTGCCAGCCTCGGTGAGCTTTATTTGACTGATGCCAAATGCCAAGGGTGACATCACACTACCTTTGTCCACTTCTTAACACAGTCTTTCGTTGTCCACCAACTGCATTAAATATTGTTCGTCTATAGAATGTTGTGATGCTGAAACCCAGCAGTATAATTAAATGCATGTCTGGGAAAATAATATTACATTTATTTACTTGTTACTACAATCTGCAATAAGCAAACTTTTAACAAATTTAACAGAAAAGTGTGGGGAACAGATCATAGCTTACTGCATGTATGTGTTCGCTTTCAGAAAGAAGAGAAGCCTACCAGGGGAGCAAGACTTCTTCCCAAGTTCTGCACCAAATGTCGTGAGGTCAGTACTGTCTCTATGTATGTATGTATTATTTATGTATGTATGATAAAACCTAGAAAAAAAAAGTGGTCAGTGAAACTCTCTCTATTTGGGTTTGGTCAACCACAGGCAGCCTGTAGGTGAGAGTGTTTCTGCATGACGACTTGTGAAAACTTTCATTGTAGGGTAACACCTACAAATTACACCTAGTAAATATTTGAGCTGTGGATTTCCAGTGGAGATTCCAACACAGATTCCAGAGCAATGTCCCTCATCAGGCCAGGGTTTTAGCAAGAAACTCAGCTTGATTAGTGGTGATTTGTAGCTTATTAAACTTAACTTTTTTTTCTAATTGAACATAACTTACACTGTCTTAACCACTTTTAATCTGCATTAATATAGAGCCTTTTTTCTAACCAAACATCTCTTTCTACAATTAGAAAAAAAATATTGCTTTTTAAATTTATGTTAAAAAGCACCTAAAATACCTTAAAATTGAAAAAAAAAAAAAAAAAAAAACAAGATCATGAAAGACTGATTTAAGATTGACTGCAAGGACAAGAACAAGGAAGAAGTCACACAAAAAATCTTATCTGAAAGATAAGAATGTTATTTCTTTATGTCAATGACAAAGAAAACTACATGATTTTATTTTATTTTTTTATTGGATTTAGTGTGTGAGAAATTCAATGAATTGTAATGACTCACCACATCAGTAAAGTTAATCATAGTGCTCTGATTTCCTCAGGGTGCTATTGGCTGGTTGGAGATTCGGGAGATGATTGACATTTACCAGCGATCCGTGTTCAGTCAGGACGAAATAAAAAAACTGCTGCCTCTTCACTTCCCAGACCTTCTCTATAGACTTCAATACACACTACACAACTGCGTGAGTATTTACCACCAAGACAGGCCACACAACTGTTTAACCTTTCATGGGATCATCAGAAAAATACATTTTATTTAAGCATTTGTGTCTGATGCAACACAAGTCTTTGCTATTTTTGCAAAAGCTAGATTTATTTTTTTGCTCTTGGTTGGTATATTGTAATATGTGGGCTACAGCGTCCAAGTAATGTCCCTTATGGATGATGACTGTGCATACTCCTGACTAACCTCAATGCATTTGATGATTTCAGGTTCCCACTGACACACCATCAAATTGGTCCAAACTCTTCAAGAAACTACAACGAAAAATCAAAAAGGTATTGGCCATGTTTGCTTTCTCTTTTACCCACACACATCACAATTGTACAACTACTTATGACCTGATGGCATTCAATTACAAATAATTTATTATGGCACATAATATAAAAATAATATGTAAAACATATGTGTTTTTAGAGAAAGCGTGATGGCGCAGTGAAGGCAGTGAGTGAGTTTACGTTCCTCCTGAGATGGACTGGAGAGCTTGCACACCGGAGGGTCTTTTAAATCCTCTTGTCCATTTACAAGTGTCAGTATTACTGTGTTATTAGCATTGTTCTACTACAGTTTAAGTTGGTCTAAACGGAGCTCAACAGTGACTGTGGTTCAAGAATTTGTCCATTCATTTTTCCATAGACTTTTTCGAAAATTTCAGATATTAAAAGTTCAAAGGCATCATGGAGACTAAACAGCTCTGTGCTAACAAATATCCATGTTTCAGTTGTTTTAAGTCCAAAAAACCCATTAACTAACTTTCAGAAAGTTGTGAGCGAGCTTGCAAACTTTTAATATAAATATTTTTTCTGGGATGTCTATTGGAAAATTAAATTTACTTCCAGAACTGAGGGGTGGGTGGCATAGATCTATAAATATTAAAATTATATTTAAATATTAATATTGATAATAAATAATTGACAGTCACTGTTGAACTCCATTGTAGTTGTTGTAAATTCTATCGCCAAACATTCTTGAATGTTTTTTTTATTCAAATCTTTCATTTCTACAGATGTAATGTTATTGAGAGATGTTCTATGTCAGAATAATTTATAATAATTTAGAAAGTAACTTATTTTTTGATATTTATGTCATTTGCATGTTTTTTTTAAGCGTAATTTAATATTTCAAGCAAATCACAACATAATTTTAAAATATTTTGTTATTATATTTAATATTTATAAGAGAAATAAATTACATTTTGTAAAATTTGTCTGGTTGTTAAATCAAATGCAAAAAGAGTGCTGTCGTCCTGTGGCTGAAATGCGCTACTGCTGTTTTAAGTCTACTACTGTACTACTGAGTGAATATGGTGGTGATATCAGCAAGATGAAGCTTCTCAAAGGAAAAACTGTGTCAAACAGAACTACTACCTAACGAAACCGAGACGTCACCCACGGGCTCTTTACGCAACACTTTCAACGCCTACGTCCCTGCTCATATGTGATCAATTGTATTGTTAATAAAACACTCACTGTTCGACTCCCGACACCACCGTTACATGTTTGATTAAGATTAATAAAAAGCTTAAGGGGGTATTAAAAATAACGCTGGCAGTGACTATTTAAAGGAGCACGTAACCTTTCTGGCACGTCCATAGATAGGCCTATATTTTTTTGCTTTACCTGGAATGTTCCACAGTATGACTAAAGCTTAATACCATACTGTGGAACACTTCAGACAAAGGATTCTCTATGGAGACAAGCAGGCGACGGTCCGCCACAAGAAACGCTACATAGTGCACCATACATTTCTTGCTCTCGTACGCAGCGTCTGAAACAAAACAGTTTAATTACATTGACTTTCTATAACACACTTGATCAGCAGAGGGCAGTAAGCTGACATGCAGTATTATCTTGTTTACTTTTCATACCTACGCTGACCTGTTTGGGATCTCCAGACAAACTGTTATAATAGAATCTGGCCCAACTGACTGGTATAACCAAAGATGGCTCAAAACATATTTTGAACAGCCCATTTTTTTTTTTGTCATCCCACTTAAAAATGAACTTCATTTGTGACTTTTTCTTATCTAACATCTTTCCTATCAATAATAAACACGTCCCTAAATCTAGCATTATCATTATCAATCCTACATGCAGCTTCCCTGTTGAATTCATGTTGAAATCACCTTACTACTTCACCTGGTGGCAGAAAGTGGGCCTACATAACTGACACTGGAGACAGTGTGGTCGCAGCTGCAGATAAAGAGTCTAGCTTTATTTCCCTGTTTAACGGTACAATTTGCTCCCCTTACACACAGAGACAACACAGGCAACATATAACGCGACACTTGCATAATATCTCACGTGGAAAGTGCAGTTTAAAACTCATCTCATTTTGATTCAGCATAACTGTAGTTTGTCAGAGGTAGATAATTGCAAAAGGTAGAGTTTGGTTGTATTTTTTGGCATCAACATACTACTACTACTACTACTACTACTACTAGTAGTAATGTAGTTAATTTCATGATTAATGCATTGTATTCAATAATATAATTTAACTAATGACCATTTAATCACTTTTGTACTTTCAAAGAAGGCCAATCTGTGCTATGGGAAGAGTTCACATTGAACCTTGGCCACAGGAGGAAGTGGTGTGTCTGATTTTTTGCCAGTGGCTGGTGAGACATTTATTTCTAAGAATCTACGATTACAGTTTAGAGAGGAGGGTTGCCCTGTTCCAATGAAGTTCATAGAAAGCGGTGATCTGTTTAGTTGTAAAGACCAGGAATTTTTTTTATATTTTCATATCTGTTTAAATTATACCTTTGAACCAATTATGCATGTCTGGATGCAACAGTAATCAAAAGAGCATGTACAGAATTGTAATAAACATAGAAAAAAAGTGCCTGAAAAAATACAATACCACAGACGAATTCAATCAGACCAAACTATCACTGCCTTTAAAAATAGTTTACTTTCTCAAGACTGGGATGCTATATGTAATATCCAAAATGCAGAATGTGCATACAATGAATTTATAAAAATATTTCTAGAGTTATATAATAGAAACTGTCCAATTGTATACTATAATAAAAAAAAGTAGATATAAAGAACACCCTTGGGTAACAAAAGGTCTTCAAAATGCTTGCAATAAGAAAAATAGTCTATTCAAAAATTTTATAAAAAAGAGAACGATTGAGACAGAGACTAGATATAAAACATATAAAAACAAATTAACTACAATTTTGCATACAAGTAAGAGAGATTACTTTAGGAAATTATTAGATTATAATAAAAACAATGTGAAAGAGGTATGGAAAATATTGAACAGTGTCATAAATAATAAACCAAAAGCAGAAAACTATCCGAAATTCTTTACACATAATAATATAGATGAATATAACATGGAAATGGTGGCAAATAAGTTCAATCAGTTCTTTGCTAATGTGGGTCCAGATTTGGCAGCCAAAATCCCTCAACACACAGGAGAACGTCAACAACTAATTGACAGAAATCCCCATTCCATGTTTATTTCCCCTGTGGGTGAAACGGAAATTGTCAATACAGTCATGAAATGTAAAAATAAGAAATCAACTACAATGATTTGGACATGGCCCTGATAAAACAAATAATTACAGTAATTGCCAAACCATTAGCACACATCTTCAATCTATCATTTCAAACTGGTACAGTCCCACTTCAGATGAAGATAGCAAAAGTCATACCTTTATTTAAATCTGGAAACAAGCAGGAATTTACCAACTACAGACCAGTTTCTCTACTACCACAATTCTCAAAAATATTAGAACAGCTCTACAACACTGGAAAAATTCATAGGTCAACACAACCTACTCAGCGATAGTCAGTACGGTTTCAGAACAAGCAGATCAACATCACTCGCTCTGATGGACTCAATTGAAGCAATAACCAATCACATTGATCAAAGCGGGTATATTCATAGATTTAAAAAAGGCTTTTGACACAATAAATCATCAATTACTATTTAAAAAATGGAAAGGTATGGAATAAGAGGGGTAGCTTTAAAGTGGCTAAAAAGTTATTTAGTAAACCGAAAACAATTTGTCAAACTGGGTGAACGCTGCTCTTCACATGAGGACATTGTCTGTGGCCTGCCACAAGGGTCTGTGTTAGGACCTAAATTATTTATTTTATATATTAACGATCTATGCAAAGTGTCTACATTGTTTAAAGCAGTGTTATTTGCAGATGACACAAATTTATTTTGTTATGGAGACAACATACAGCTAAAAATATGGTTTGACACAAATAAATTATCTCTAAATTTGAATAAAACTAAAATAATGCTATTTGGGAATTATAAGGAAGAAAAAATACAGTTACAGATACAAGGTGTAAGAATAGAGCAGGTCAAGGAGAATACATTTTTAGGGGTCATAATTGATGAGAAGATTAACTGGAAAGCCCACATCCAATATATACATAATAAAATATCAAAAAGTATTGCAGTATTAAACAAAGCAAAGTATGTCTTAGATCACAGAGCACTACACACACTTTATTGTTCACCGGTTTTACCATATTTAACATACTGTGCAGAAATTTGGGGCAATAACTATAAAACTGCAATAGAACCATTGATAAAACTTCAAAAAAAAAAAGCAATAAGAATTATTTATAATGTCAAATTTCATGACCACACTAATCCACTGTTTATTCATGCCAAATTACTCAAACTGAATGATTTGATTCTGTACCAAACTGCACAAGTCATGTATAAAGCTAAAAATAAGCACTTACCAAAAAATCTTCAACTACTTTTTTGTGAAAGGGAAACAAACTATACTCCTCCTTGAACTGCCACCTTATCGTGGTGGGGGAGTTTGCGTACCCGAATGATCCTAGGACCCATGTTGCCCGGGGCATTATGCCCCTGGTAGGGTCTCCCATGGCAAACAGGTCCTAGGTGACGGGGCAGACTAAGAGCAGTTCATAGAACCTCTATGAACAGTATAAAAACAAGGACCGTGACGTCGCCCGGTATGGCGCAGTCGGGGCCCCACCCTGGAGCCAGGCCTGGGGTTGGGGCTCGAAAGCGAGCGCCTGGTGGCCGGGCCTTTGCCCACGGGGCCCGGCCGGGCTCAGCCCGAAGGGACGACGTGGGCCCGCCCTCCTGTGGGCTCACCACCCACAGAGGGTTTCATAGGGGTCGGGTGCGCTGTGAACTAGGCAGCGGTCAGGGTCAGGGATCCCGGCAACCTAGTCCACGGACACAGAACCTGGCTGTAGGGACGTGGAATGTCACCTCGCTGGGGGGAAGGAGCCTGAGCTTGTGCGGGAGGTTGAGAGGTACCGGCTAGATATAGTCGGCCTCACCTCCACGCACAGCTTGGGCTCTGGTACCCAACCTCTCGAGAGGGGTTGGACCCTCCATTTTTCTGGTGTTGCCTGCGGGGAGCAGCGGCGGGCTGGTGTGGGCTTTCTTATAGCCCCACAGCTCAGCCGCCACGTGTTGGAGTTCACCCCAGTGAACGAGAGGGTCGTGTCCCTGCGGCTTCGGGTCGGGGACAGGTCTCTCACTGTGGTGTCGGCCTACGGGCCGAACAGCAGTGCAGAGTACCCGGCCTTCTTGGAGTCCCTGGGAGGTGTACTAGACAGTGCACCAACTGGGGACTCCGTTGTTCTACTGGGGGACTTCAATGCCCACGTGGGCAACGACAGTGACACTTGGAGAGGGGTGATTGGGAGGAACGGCCTCCCTGATCTGAATCCGAGTGATGTTCTGTTATTGGACTTCTGTGCTAGTCACAGTTTGTCCATAACGAACACCATGTTCGAGCACAAGGGTGTCCATAAGTGCACGTGGCACCAGGATACCCTAGGCCGGATGTCGATGATCGACTTTGTCGTCGTGTCATCTGACCTCAGGCCGCGTGTCTTGGACACTCGGGTGAAGAGAGGGGCTGAGCTGTCAACCGATCACCACCTGGTGGTGAGTTGGATCTGCTGGCGGTGGAAGAAGCCGGAAAGACCTGGCAGACCCAAGCGTGTAGTGAGGGTCTGTTGGGAACGTCTGGTGGAACCCTCCATCAGAGGGATCTTCAACTCACACCTCCGGGAGAGCTTCTCCCAGATCCCGGGGGAGGTTGGAGATATGGAGTCCGAGTGGGTTCTGTTCTCCACCTCCATTGTCAATGCGGCAGCTCGGAGCTGTGAGCGTAAGGTCTGTGGTGCCTGTCGCGGCGGCAATCCCCGAACCCGGTGGTGGACACCGGAAGTAAGGGATGCCGTCAAGCTGAAGAAGGAGTCCTATCGGGTCTTGTTGGCTCGTGGGACTCCTGAAGCAGCTGATGGGTACCGACGGGCCAAGCGTGCTGCAGCTCGTGCGGTCACAGAGGCAAAAACTCGGAGCTGGGAGGAGTTCGGGGAGGCCATGGAGGAGGACTATCGGACGGCCTCAAAGAGATTCTGGCAAACCGTCCGGCGCCTCAGGAGGGGGAAGAAGTTCTTCACCAACACTGTTTACAGTGCGGGGGGGAGAGCTATTGACCTCGACTGGGGATGTAGTCGGACGGTGGAAAGAATACTTTGAGGATCTCCTCAATCCCACCGTCACGTCTTCCGAGGAGGAAGCAGAGACTGGGGACCCAGAGGCGGACTCGTCCATCACCCTGGCTGAAGTCACTGAGGTGGTTGGCAAGCTCCTTGGTGGCAAGGCTCCGGGGGTGGACGAGATCCGTCCTGAGTACCTGAAGTCTCTGGATGTTGTGGGCCTGTCTTGGTTGACACGTCTCTGCTTGTTGGTTGGTTAACACGTTTCTCTGGAGGGTGTGTTCCAATTACAGGGGAATCACACTCCTCAGCCTCCCCGGTAAGGTCTATTCCAGGGTACTGGAGAGGAGAATCCGCCCGATAGTCGAACCTCGGATTCAGGAGGAGCAGTGTGGTTTTCGTCCTGGCCGTGGAACACTGGACCAGCTCTACACTCTCCATCGGGTGCTCGAGGGTTCATGGGAGTTTGCCCAACCAGTCCACATGTGCTTTGTGGACTTGGAGAAGGCATTCGACCGTGTCCCTCGTGGTGTCCTATGGGGGGTGCTCTGAGAGTATGGGGTCCGGGGCCCTTTGCTAAGGGCTGTCCGGTCCCTGTATGACCAGAGCAGGAGCTGTATTCACATTGCCGGCAGTAAGTCAGACCTGTTCCCAGTGCATGTTGGACTCCGCCAGGGCTGCCCTTTGTCACCGGTTCTGTTCATTGTTTTTATGGACAGAATTTCTAGGCGCAGTCAGGGACCGGAGGGGGTCCGGTTCGGGGACCACAGGATTTCATCTCTACTGTTTGCAGATGATGTTGTCCTGTTGGCTTCATCGAACCAGGACCTGCAATGTGCACTGGGGCGGTTTGCAGCCGAATGTGAAGCGGCTGGGATGAAGATCAGCTCCTCCAAATCCAAGGCCATGGTTCTCGACCGGAAAAAGGTAGCTTGCCCTCTCCGGGTGGGTGGAGAGGCCCTGCCTGAAGTGGAGGAGTTCAAGTATCTCGGGGTCTTGTTCACGAGTGAGGGGAGGATGGAGCTTGAGATTGACAGGTGGATCGGTGCAGCTTCAGCAGTGATGCGGTCGCTGTATCGGATCATTGTGGTGAAGAGGGAGCTGAGCCGAAAGGCAAAGCTCTCGATTTACCGGTCAGTCTTCGTTCCCACCCTCACCTATGGTCATGAGCTCTGGGTAATGACCGAAAGGACAAGATCGCGGATACAAGCGGCCGAAATGAGTTTCCTTCGCAGGGTGGCTGGGCGCTCCCTTAGAGATAGGGTGAGGAGCTCAGTCACACGGGAGGAGCTCGGAGTAGAGCCGCTGCTCCTCCACATTGAGAGGAGCCAGTTGAGGTGGCTCGGGCATCTTTTCCGGATGCCTCCTGGACGCCTCCCTCGGGAGGTGTTCTGGGCATGTCCCACTGGGAGGAGGCCCCGGGGAAGACCCAGGACACGCTGGAGGGACTATGTTTCTCGGCTGGCCTGGGAACGCCTTGGGGTCCCCCCAGAAGAGCTGGAGGAAGTGTGTGTGGAAAGGGAGGTCTGGGAGTCCCTGCTTAGACTGCTGCCTCCACGACCCGGCCCCGGATAAGCGGATGAAAATGGAATGGAATGGCATGGAATGGAAACAAACTATAACTTAAGAGGCGTTTTGAATTTTAAATTGCCTTGTGCTTGAACGACAAGAAAAAGTTTTTGTGTCTCTGTTTGTGGTGTGAAATTATGGAACAACTTGAAAATAGAATTAAAACTTTGTTCGAATATACATGTACTCAAAAGGGCAATAAAAAAATTAATTATTTCAAAATACTGTGCGGAAGAAATGAGCGCTTAGGGTATATGTGCGCATGTATATGTATGTGTATGTATATGGGTGTATATATGTATATATATATATAGGTATGCATGGGTATGTGATGTGTATGTAGGTATGTATATATTATATCTGTGTATATGATGTGTACTATATCTGTGCACATAATATACATATATTTGTTGTTGTTTGTTAGATTGTAATGCAATGGAGGTACTGTGCAATTATTGCTTATAATGTACAGGAAATGAGAAGTCTGTATTTGTTCTTCGTTAATTTGGGACTGTAGAAAAAAGGGGTGGGGTTAAATAAGTATTTACTTCCTCCCACTCCTTTTTCGGACACAAGGAAAATTCTGCGTAACATTTATTTTGCCTGTTATTATAGAATAGAAATAGTTACTTTTTGTGTTATATCTATGTATTTACGTTTTTGTTTTTTTATTATTTATTATTATTATTTTTATTTATGTTCTATGTATTACAGTCCAAAATAAATAAACATAATAATAATATACACATAAATGCAGTAGGCCTACAAAACTAGTAAAAATGTCCTTGAAATGTCATTAAGTTTGACAAACTATTATGCATTGCTTGGGGAGCAAACTTGAAAATCACTTTGCTCTTACGTTATTGCTGATTTTGGCTTTTCCAGTATTGCTGCTCCATTGTGTATGTAACTCTTACTTTATGTGCAAATTTTCACCTAGTTTTATTTTTTTTTTTCCGTGATGATATTTATGGTGTGGTGTACTGCACTTAAAGTTGACATATTTAACATGTAGGCTTAGTGATTCTCCCTCACCATGAGCCTACTCAAAGTTCTGCTTTGATGAATCATGCATGCCACTATGAAGGGACCAGGCTTATCGGTTCTGCAGTGTTGAACAGGTAGTCAATTGACCAGTTTCTATTATTAAGCCATTTTTGATAAATATAAATAAATAAATAAATAAATAAATAAATATATATATATATATATATATATATATATATATATATATATATATATATATATATATATATATATATATATATATATATATATATATATATATATATATATATATGATGATAGATAAGAGATTGTTAAGTGAGTAATAAAGGTTTGTTTGGCAGCTGCATTTATATGTGCACACACTGTTATGCACTTTGGCTGAAAATGAGAGAGAACTGGAACTGCACTGACCTTGTTTCATTGGGAGGGTGGTCTATCTTTCCCTTCGTTCCACTCTAAAATACAAAGATGAGTGTGTCAAACATAATCTCATTCTCTCACTGACACACTTTCATATCTTATGAAATTAGTGAAACAGCTATTCCCAAAATAAACATAAGGTGCTGAGGGATACCTTCAAGTAAGAATAGTGCTTCTCAAACTGTGGTGCATATACCACACACATCTGGTTTTTGCTCAATTTCTGCCCATTTATTTTGACAGACATAATATTATTTATGTATATGTGTCACTTGTTTTTAAGTAAAGTTTTACTTTAACTAAAGTGCTTTTAATTTAGCAATACTTATCATTAAAATGTGTTATTACCAATATATTTGTGTTATTATGCTTTGCCATGGCTATGATTTTATCTTCTTGTGTAGAAGTAAAAGCTGCTATAAACTTCTATGTGCCTAATAATATAAATCAGTAGCCCTCCTCTGCTCTGACCAGGGATTCTCCTTTGTGCGTGTGTTTAGCAGCAGAGGAGTTTTTTTAGAGGAAAACTGTTGTCAATGGTGCTAATTCTGAAAGCCCACAGACCACAGACGATACACGACCACACAGACGCAGCTACACAATGAGACGTACAGGGATGGAGCCACCTATAAAGGCACAGGCCAGCTCAGAGCATCAATCAGTAGATCATCATTACTGCTCTATCACTTGTGTTGAAACATATTTAACATATTGGTATATTATGGCTGTGGTCTATCTGCTGGTTTTATTTGGAGCGGCTTTAGTGTCGAGTGTTCCCATTCACTCTGTGCCACATGTCCTGTCTAAAGCCCATGAGTCCATCGTGACCCCCTTGGTGAGTACTAGCTTTTTTGTTTTGATATTATTTATATTATATATTTGTGTTATATGTACCATACTTGATAGAGTTGAATAATGTACCCTTTTAGACTCCTAATCATCAGGCTCCACTCTACATTGGCCTATGTCGTAGGTTCAGTGCATCAAAGAGTAAAAAAGTCATATAGAATAAAAATGTATTGATCAGTTTATAATGGCCGGGGTACTGGTGAATGTGTTGTTTATTTGAATGAAAACAGAGCTATTAAATGCTTTCTTTTACAGAATCTGACTCATCCAGAGGTTGGAAGTAACCCCCTCTTCACTTCTGTCATTAGGAGTTTGAACAGCTCCTCTCAGGTACATGCACATTTATTTATGTGACTACAAATAACTACTTTACAGTGGCCAAGTCTTATATATGCCTTGAACTGGAAGTACTTTCAGATGTTCTAATCTTCATTTACTCAACCAAAAAATAAATTAGTTTTAGTAGAGTAGAGTAATTTTATAATCATTTTGCTGGCACAATTAACATTTACTTTGAGTTCCCTTTTGGGAATTGTATTCTTCTTTGCAAAAATATTTTTAGGTAAACAGGCTATCTGAAAGATTTTAATAGTAATTTTTGCTTACCGGGAACCCATTTTGCCTGTTCACACAATTCATCTTTAAACACCGGTTTAAAGATGTTCCAGTGATCAACAAGCCACTAAACCAGAAATTGACAGTGTTTTTAAATGTAGTGTCATACACTGAAATACTTAAAGTCTGTCTGTGTCCTTTACTGCTAAAGGACAAAGTGTTGAATGCCACACTGGATGTGTACATGAGGATCTTCAGCAGCCTCCTACACCATGGGCCCCATAGCGCCCCCCTCCTGCAGCAACTGCACCGCTCAGAGGTACATGAGGTGCAGAATGCCATTAAGGAATTCAGGAAGTACGTGTTAAAACGCAAAACTGAACTAAGTCACCTGCAAACAAACAGGGAGGACCTGCTCTCCAAAATCAACGCTATCAAGGTACGACACATGTAAAAAAAAAAAATAATAAAAATATATGTGTATATATATATATATATATATATATATATATATATATATATATATATATATATATATATATATATATATATATATATATATATATATATATATATATATATATTATATAATATAAAGGATGAGGTTAGGAGGTAACAGCACTTCTTGAGTAGTTAGTTGTTTCATATGCTTTTGTTGTTTATTTCCAGGTGGATGACCCGCTGGTGCAGAGGAAGGCCCTGGCTCAGTTCTTGGAAGTGTATGATGCCATCTCAGGCCTCCTGACTTCCCGGGACAATAGATATAACTGATATAACTACAGTCCTATTTTATTATTTTATTTATTTATATATATAAGTTTCAGCTTGTCAAATTTTCATTTACCACTGACTTATTTATTTAGTGTTGAACAGCGATCTGCAATCTGTTATTTATTGTTGTTTAAAAAAAAAAAATGTATTTAATGTATTTATTAATGCATTATTTATTTGAATTATGTATTTTGTTATTTATTTAAATAAATAAGTAAATAAAAACTACATTAGAATGGATTCATGGATATTAATTAATTAATGTATTTCTTATTCTTTCTTATTATTTATGTATTGTTTATTTGAAGACATACAGAAATACTGATTAACAAACATAAACAATATATAAACCCGATGTATGTAATAAAATAAAATGAAATGATAATAATCATCATCATAATCATAATTATCATCATAATAATAATACACTGTCTATTCTGCTGAATAAACTCAAGTCATTAAAGAAGTGGTTTCTCACCTGGGAAACCTGACCATAGAAGGGTTTTATGAGACATTTGAACTGGCTCCAGTGGTTTTTACCCCACAACTTATAATTATGTAATGAAAGAAAGTGAGAAAAAAAAAAAAGGAACCCATGACTGTACATGTGAAAGGACCTCAACTATCCCTGTGACATCATTGTGACATCAGCGAAAACCCAAATGCCACGACCAATCACAGAGTGGGACTTCCCCTCAGTGATGTGAAGTGGTGTGTCATTCATATTCACCAACCCAAGAATAAAATAAAAAACTTTATTTCATGGTACTTTTTATTATAATTAGAGAGATAAAACCAACTTCAAATCAGTGACCATTTTGACAACTAGGAAAAGCTTTTGTGCTTCAGTCTGTGGAATTAGACTATGGAACAGTTTGCCTGTGGAATTCTTTAATGTGTAAAAAAAAGTTTAGTGCTGAATTAAGAATATCTTTTAACAATACAGAAGTGCTAACTAATGTAGAAAAAAACTACTTATAACTAACAACAAAATTGTACAACAAAATTAAGAGTACAGAGGGAGCAGGGTGGGATTGGGGATTGGGATAGAGATATTTAATGCCATTGTATTTTTACTGTTTGTACATAGATTGCATTGTTTATGCTCTTTTTGTATTCTGTGCTTTGTCTGTCTCACTGCAGATGGAAATGAGCTCCAAGAGCTATAATCTGTGTCAAAGCATTCAATGTTTCTTTGATTAATGCTCCTGTACATGGTCCCTGTAAAATAAATTAAATAAACTGAAAATAAACCAAGAGATGGAGGTGTTAAGTAAGGCAAAAGGGTAATGGTATTGTATGAATAAGAAAAAAAAGTGAACTGTGCATATTTTGATCAAAGGAATCAAGGAAATACATATATTTTATAATATACATATGTTCTTTAATTAACACTGGAAAAAGAGGTGAGAATAAATATGTTTTACTTTCACCCACTCATTTTCGAATATATATATAATATAACATAACATAATATAATATAATATAATATATAATCCTTGTATATAAGGATTATGAATCCTCATTGTCCATTGTTTTTTTTATACTCTATTGTTACTTACTCTTTATGCTCTATTGTTAATATTGTCTTGATAATGATTTTTTTTTCTATGCATGTTCAAAATATACACCAAACAAACAAATAATGGTATCCTTATTCTAACATAACGCTTGATGAGCAAACTAAAAAGCATAGCATTAGAATAGGGAGGTAGGTGTGAAGGCCGGGGCCTCCACCGCACATAACCTTCCACCGGGACGTCATGCACACTCCGGGACCGAAACTGTCCAAAGGTTGGCAAAAAAGTGACTAATTTTCCCTCAACCCCCTTTGCAGGAAAGGCCCTCACTGCACCAGAGAACTGGATGGACTAATTGACAGTTCAAAGAACTTAACGACAAACACCAAAAACATCTGATACCATAAAGGAAAAGTAACGCTGAACTGCATTTTACATACATGCTGATGTCTCTTGACAGTTGGTGATCTCGTCCAACCCATACACATCTGTGTGGAGACATGTACAGTGGATGTGTAAAATTTAAAATATCTTTGAAAATTACAACCTCCTTTTATATATTTTGTGGTAATGGAAGATTATTACAAATACTAAATATATTTTCATAATACTATGATTGTAATGTAGTGTGCATGTGTGATGAGGTGTGTGTTGGCGCAGAGCTGGATTTATGGATTTTCTAATTCATAATCAGAGACTGCAGGTGGAAACTTGCTATTTTGATATAAGCAGGTGCAGAACATCTCTTTTACAGCCCGATTGTCTCTGAACAAATGTAACCTTTTTTCTCACATATTTATATTAAATCCATTTCATTTATGATATACAGGTAGGTTTTACTTTTGTTTTTGTAAAAGGACCCATGTGCTGACAAGAAATGTCATGTGTTTTCTCCCAGCAGAGCCTTGTGTATCTACTCAGGCTATTACGTCACACCTGCTGAATACTTATTCTTTCCTTTCAGTAAGACCACTCATTCTTCTGCATTATTATATTTGGGTGTATCACAAAATTGTAATTGCATTTGAGATAGCATTTTTGTGTTTAGTTTATCCTGGCTCATAGTGTCACCAGCATTGCAAAAACATTTTTGGTTATGTGCATTGTACCTGATAAATTGTCTCAACTTGACAGGGACTCAAAAGAATTCAAGTTTCCATTGTATGTGAGCAAAATTGCTGAGGAGACTGTGCCAGGCATTAATGACAAGCATCGCCAGAAAGTTTTAACATGCAATGATCTGCAGTAGCGCAGTGATGCATGAAACCATGGACTGCATGAACTATCTGGTCAAAAAGCAGCACACTAGTACTTAAGCAGAATATTTTAATATGAAGTTGATGAGTGTAGGTGCGTTTGCTAAGTAGGAGACCCCTCTCACCCACTTCTATGAAGATTGGTGATTTAAAGGAAACAAGTCAACCACATTTTCACACCTAGATCATCGGTGCTTCACAGGCTGTCTCTCCCTTCTACTACCCTGTCTTATAAAGAAGGTTTCATGACAAGTCAAACATTTGTGTTTGATTAGTGTGAAGGGGTGGACTCTTTGGATTGACTTTGTGTTGGTCTTGTGCTGTGATGGATGCTACGGGCAGAGTTGCGCTGTGTGTGTGTGTGTTACTGTTTGTGGCCCAAGTCAGGAGCTCTCACATCCCCAGGACGATGAACCAGACCCTCCAGAGACTGCGGCGGCACTATGTAAGTACAGCATTACGCTAACAGAAGATCTGACATTTACAGGCTACATTCATGTCAAAGCTCATGTGTTCAACAAACTACTGAAAAGAAGTTGATTCAGTATCAAAACATTAGAGATTTGTGAAAACTTGTGATTGTGTAAACAGTCCCCTATAAGCTCAGATTGTAATGACCACACACACTTCTGGAGTCACACTCAACATGAAGTACTTTTAACTGTTGTTTCTTTCCCTACAGAAAATTCCAAACACAGAAAGATATAATGGAACACCAGTTTTCTCCAGAGACCCCTTCAAAGCAAAGGAGGTAAGTGGGTTTGTTTTCTTCACTATAGTGGACATATAGCATGATTTTGATGTACAGTTATCATTTGTGTAGCAACATCAGCTATTGTGAGATGTGTGATGGTGTTTAGATCCTCTACAGCTGACTCCTATCTATTGGTCTGGGCTTGTTGAGGTTTTGTGGTTTTTCTGCATCTTACACAAAATGAAATCTAGACTAGACTTCCTCTACTCAAAATGCAACAGTTATGTGCATGAATTCAGTTTGTATTCCAGTACATTTTTCACTTTAACAAATGTCTAGACATTTTAGGCAACAAATTACTTTTCTCAAAACTGCCTTAAAAATAAACACTGATTAATTTTTTTTAATATAGCCTATGGCAGCCTTAGCAGGTTATTTATAGCATTCAACCTTTTAACCATATTTGATTTTGACAGAAGCATTTCCACTATTATCACTCTCACAACATTGGACACGTGTAAAAATAGCTCTTGTTACTCAGTACTTTCCGAGTTT
>NW_026571133.1:21577677-21640940 GCF_026225935.1 Boleophthalmus pectinirostris | reverse complement strand
TTTCAGCATTTATATGTTAAATTTAATATTTTAAATATTTCATATCAAATTAAATAATAATTTTAAGGCTATATTTCTATCAAGCATTTCATAAGTATGAAGAAGTAATGTCCTGCCTTGGAACTGAGTCTCCCTTTTCAGTTGACTGACAGGCAGAAACCAGCTTGTGGTTGTGTCATTTGAAATGGGGAATTGTGTGCACATTTCACTCTTATCTGTCATACTCATGTTTTGTGGACGATGACAGTGTACAATAGTGGTTGTGGATAATAATCAGCTCTGAAAGGCTCTCTACAATTGCTTTGACATTTTTACTGATAATTGTATTTGTAAATATGAGAGTCTGAAGGCCTATAGGTTTTGAGAGCACATGCTGCATACATATACTGTATCTCTTTGGTCACTGTAACTGTCCCTTGTATGAATTTTGTTTACGGTATCTTACATACTGGTGTGGACAAAATTGTTGATACCCCGCCGGCAATGAAAGAAAAATCAACATCGTCACTGAAATAACTTTAAACTGATAAATGCTATAATAAATAAAAAAAAAATACTGAAAATTGTCCAACAAAAATCAAACATTGCTTTTTACCTGTGGTTAAACAGAATCATTAAAAAAACAAAATAATGAAACTGTCCTGGGCAAAAATGATGGTACCCTGAACTTAATATTTTGTTACACAAACTTTAGAGGCAAACACTGCAATCAAACAATTTCTGTAACTGTCAATGAGACTTCTGAACTGGTCAACAGGTATTTTGACCCACTTCTCATGAACAAACTGCCTGAGTTGTCTCAGGTTTGAAGGATGCCTTCTCCAGACAGCATGTTTCAGGTCATTTCACAGATGTTCAATAGAATTTAGATCTGGACTCACAGACCACTGCAGAACAGTCCAATGTTTTGTTCTTAACCATTCTTGGGTGTTTTTAGCTGTATGTTTTATGTATCCTGTTGGAAGCCCCATGTCCTATGTCTGAGACACTGAGAAGCTTTCTGACACTAGGCAACACATTTTGTTCCAAAAAACCTTGTCTTGAGATTTTGTTGTATTTTGTGCAGATTCAAGACACCCTGTGCCAGATGCAGCAAAACAGCCCCAGAACATAACCAAGCCTCTTCCATGCTTCACAGTAGGGACAGTGTTCTTTTCTTGGTGTGCTTCATTTTTGCATCTATGGACATAGAGCTGATGTGTCTTGCCAAAGAGCTCCAGTTTTGTCTCATCTGGCCAAAAGACATTCTCTCAGGAGCTTTGTGACTTGTTAATATGCTTTGTGGCATATTCCAGTCTTACTTTTTTATGATTTACTTTCAACAGTGGTGTCCTCACATGAAGTCCACTTCGGCTCAAACTGTGATGGATGGTGCGATCTGACACTGATGTACCTTGCCCTTCAAGTTCATATTTAATTTCTTTGGAGGTTGTTCTGGGCTCTTTGGTTACCATTTGTATTATCCATCTCTTAAATTTGTCATAAATTTTCCTTTTGCGGCCACGTCCAGGGAGGTTGGCTACAGTCCTGTGGACCTTAAACGTCTGAATAACATGTGCAACTGTAATCACAGGAACATCAAACTGAGAGATGATCTTATTGTCTTTATCTTTAACCTGCTTATCTGTCATTTTCTTTCTAGTCTCCTGACACAGTTCTCTTCTTCTCTTTCTCTGGTCTGTGTTCAGTGTTGTCTTAATCATGTCTCCAAACAGCACAACGACACATGTCACCTTTTAAACAGGCAGATGGACTGAGGACAAGTTTGAAGACACCTGTGATGCCAATTAGAGGACACACCTAAGTTTGAGATGTCCCAATTGTCCAGTTACTTACAATCTTTCCTAGGGGTACCATAATTTTTGTCCAGGCCAGTTTCATTAGTTTGTTAGAAATTATTCTATTGAACAACAATTTTCATTGGTTATTTTTCAGTAAATTTTTATTTATTATTGCTTCAAGTTAGTTCAGTGACCATTGTTGATTTTTCTCTCCTTACCAGAGAGGTACCAACAATTTTGTCCACTTCTGTATGTTGATAGTTTTGTTGCATGTGGTCTGTGCTGTTTAGAACTGCTGCATCATGACGCTGACTCTTCTGGATGAGTTTCAAAAGCCGTTCTGGTGTGTTAGCGCTCCCATTACCATCACCAGGTCCAAAAGACCCCTCTCCTTCGACTACAGCGGGGACCACTTCTTTATGGACTTTCATCATCCAGAAGGCCAAGTTAAGATGAAGCTGGTGTGGCTGCACGAGGAGAAGCAGTTCTTTCTCATCGATTTGATCCTTTTGGTTGCCATTCATAAGGTCAACAAATATTTCTGCACAAATTACTAAGGCAAATGTGCAAATGTGTGAAAGGTTGGGATGGTAGTCATCATTAACACAGTGACTAAAATGACTAATTTGTTTCAATCTAAATATTTTGTGTATTCTAATAATAAGACATGTTTACCTATGATATTTTTGAGTATCAGCATTAATGGAATGAGTGCTATAAGAAAAGAATATGATGTACAATTTTGTTTGACTGTATTTGTTCTACTTAAGTAATTCAACTGTAATTTATGTGTTTCCTTTTTAATGGGCTTTGTTTCCTGCCTTTTCTTGTTTCTTATCTATAATGAATAAATGGTTGTGTTACCTTTTGTTTTAGACTTAAGTAATTGTTTAATATTGTGGGTTGCTGATATATATGACATTGTTTATTGGTCTGAAACACACTAAATCCTCTTAAATTTTATGAATATTTATTTTTTTCTGATTTGGCTTATATTTTTCCAATTTGAACCTCTGTTTACCTGAAATTCTGCATTTATCTGTCACAATAACCAAATGTAAGGTGGATTCAGTAACTAGTTTGCCCATTTTAAAGCCCAGCCCATCAATGGAAAGGTAGTATCCAGGGGCGGACCCAGTGTTAGTAAGTGCTAGAGGGAGGGCCTGGCCGATCTGTGTGTATCATTTCTGCAGTTTTACATGGGAGAGTAGGAAGCAAGTTCCAACAAGAAGGTCCAAAAAGAGTCCTTTGGTAATTACAAGACAATGGCAGTGAACAAATGTTTGAAGTATCTCTTCTTTCTGTTCAACCTTCTTTTCTGGGTGAGTGAATGTTATATTATTTAACATGTTTTGATCATATTTCCTATGACATTCAAGTTATTCTAGCTTCCAGTGACTTATTACATGCTTGAAAATATATTTTTCTCTTAATGCACAAGTATATCCTTTACAGTTTTGCATTTCAGTGTTTTTCTTTTCATTTTAGATTTACAGCCACTGCAATCACTTCCTCTGATAAATATACTTGAATATATATATATATATATATATATATATTTTTTTTTTTTTTTAACTTTACTCTCTAACTTAGAAGGTGTTGTGCCACATTGAGATCAGTTTCTAAACCAACTTTTTGTTGTGTGGATATACTTGCTTTATTGTCCTCCTCTCTTATCATAGACAGAGAACCAGTTCTGGCTCATTCCTCCCTCCCAAAAGCAAACTTAGTTCATAGTTTCAGGGTGTGGATTCTTTGCACCTACATTACAGTAGTCATGTTTGGAGTGGTTATATCTCAATCTCAGTCAGTATTTAAATGTTGAAATATTTGTCCAGTGGAAAATTTGAGTTATGCCATTGCTTGTCTCTCTTCTTTGTTGCTACTGAAATAAAGTCTTCAAAAACATGGCAGTTATTTGTTTTGCCAAAAGTGCAGAAATAAATCAAAACATATGCAATGGCACACAAAATATTTTGCAGATCTTGCAATGTGTATCTTAACGGGTGAGCACAATTAAAAACAAGATTCTACTACTAATTTGTTGCAAACTCATGTATTATTTTTACCAGTCCTAAACATGGATAAATAGCTCAGCTAAAGCCAAATCCATATTGGAAATTGGTTTAGAATGATTGTGCGTGCTGTAATAACCACAATATGTCATGAAACGGAAATGAAAGAAAAAGCTGTCTGTTTTTTTTTTTTTTCAAAATAAAGTTCAGTCAGTGATAACCACATTGTTGGCGCTGTAGGAATGGCCTGCTTGTGTATTTATAGCTAAGCTCCTATTTGTTGTACACACCTGAAAGTTACAAAAATATTCAAAAGACAACAAAATACAACCAGTTGACAAATGCGAGAATGAGCTGTAAAGGTTTTGGTGATAATAATAGGGCATATTTGTTGCGCAAGTGAGTCATGAGGCCTGACCACTAAATTTTCCTGTTTTGTCATTCAGAACAATAGCTGGTCATCATTTCTAGTACTGTGTGTTGTTATCCTATGAGTGGGTGTAAACCATATTTTGAGTCAGAGAGCCATCAAATAATCTTGTCTTTTGCATCAACGTTTTGTTCAAGCATGAGTAGATTGATTTTCTTTACCAGTAAAACTATAATAGCAAAACAGCATCATATCATTGTCTGCTTGTAAGAACACAAGGGAGTTAGACCGTGTGCCGTTTTGCTATGCTGCTCTGCGAGTTTGAGCTTGACTAAACCTAGTACTATGTTGACTATTAACTTAGAAGTATGATAATATTGCAATTGTATTCAAAGGCGTTCACAGTGATTCTTTTGACATTACGTTAACTTTGACTTTGCCTTTGTTTTGGCAACCTTGTCTATGTCCCCAGGCTACGGACTTGTGCAATATATTGGTAAATGCTGCACAGTTCAAAAGAATATACCAGTAAGCAGTATCAAACAATGTTTTAATATAAACAATTAGCAAATGCCATTCAGAAATATTGATAACTCAAGGCTTGCACCTTTTCGAAAATCAACTATTAGCTCTAGCATAGACTTACGTATGTAGCCGTGGCACTTTTTAGGGAATGCAATAATAATAATATTAATAAATATATAAATAAATAAATTTTATATATATATATATACATATACATATATAGGCAAGGCAAGGCAAGTTTATTTGTATAGCACAATTCGTACACAAAGTAATTCAAA
Source organism: Boleophthalmus pectinirostris (assembly GCF_026225935.1). NCBI lineage: Eukaryota > Metazoa > Chordata > Actinopteri > Gobiiformes > Gobiidae > Boleophthalmus > Boleophthalmus pectinirostris. Next base: position 21,635,971 of record NW_026571133.1, on the reverse strand, counting down.
GTGCTTTACAGAATAAGAAATACATTAAAATCATAATAAAAACAAATCAAAACATAAATAATCATGAAGATTAAAATTAAAAAAGAGAGAAGAGTGCGGAATGAAAACCTTTCAGTTATATGCACAGTTAAACAGAAATGTTTTGAGCCTGGATTTAAACAGCGTCACAGAAGAGTCTGTCTCACATGTTCAGGAAGACTGTTCCAGGTTTTAGCTGCATGAACCTGAAACGCTGACTCCCTTTGTTTAGTTCTGACTCTGGGCACCAGCAGGAGGCCGGTCCCTGAGGTCCTCAGAGTGCGAGATGGTTCATATGACACTAACATGTCACAGATGTACTTTGGTGCTCGGCCATGGAGAGACTTGTACACAAGCAGAGCTGCTTTAAAGTCTATTCTCTGAGGCACAGGAAGCCAGTGCAGAGACCTGAGCACAGGACTTATGTGCTCGTACTTCCTAGTTCGAGTAAGGACCCGAGCTGCAGCATTCTGGATGTTCTGCAGCTGTCTCACAGCTCGTTTGGAGAGACCAGTGAGCAGACCATTACAGTAGTCTAACCTACTGGAGACAAACGCATGGATAAGTTTCTCCAAGTCTGATTTAGACAGTAAACCTTTGATTTTTGCTATGTTTTTTAGATGGTAAAAGGCTGCAGATGTTATTGATTTTATGTGACTGTTAAAGTTCAAGTCTGAGTCCATTATTACCCCTAGATTTCTTGCCTGATTTGAAGGTTTTAGAGCGAGAGACTGGAGGTGACTGCTGACACTGTCCCTTTGTTTCTGTGGACCAAACACTATGACTTCAGTCTTGTCAGAGTTTAGCTGGAGAAAGTTGTTTTGCATCCACACACTGATCTGTTGGATGCAGTGACAAAGTGAGTCCACTGGTCCATAGTCTCCTGCTGCCAGAGAGACGTAGATCTGAGTGTCATCTGCATAATTGTGGTACAACACGTTATTGCTGCTTATTAACTGGCCTAATGGCAGCATGTAGAGATTGAACAACAGGGGGCCCAGGATTGACCCCTGAGGCACCCCACAGGTCAGGGCCATGTCATCTGAGACACACAGTTTCCAATTTCAACAAAATACTTCCTGTCTTCTAGATAGGACTTGAACCAGTTTAGTACAGTACCAGAAATGCCCACCCAGTCCTCTAGTCTCTGTAAGAGGATCCCATGATCGACAGTGTCAAAAGCAGCACTCAGATCTAACAGGATCAAGACTGAGACTTTGCCTGCATCAGTGTTCAGGCGGATGTCATTTGTCACCTTGATAAGAGCAGTCTCAGTGCTGTGGTGGGCTCTAAAACCTGACTGGAAAACATCAAAGGAGTTGTTCATTTGGAGAAAGTTCGTAAGCTGTTGGTAAACAGCTTTTTCAAGGACTTTGCCAAAAAACGGCAGATTTGAGATGGGTCGGAAATTGTTCAGTACTGTGGCATCAAGACTGCTCTTCTTTAGGAGAGGCTTAATGACCGCAGTTTTCAACGCGTTTGGGAATGTTCCAGATTGAAGTGACATGTTAACTATGTGAGTGAGTGGTGAAAGTAAACTGTTGAGGACGGACTTTAGAAATCTAGTGGGTAACATGTCCAGGCAGCAAGTAGATGAACTCAGACTGGTAACGATCTCTAAAACAGTTTTGTCAGTTACAGGTGCAAAGTGATTCAGCTCTAAGTGTCTCTGTGGCTGCATGCTTATTATTTGTGTTGTGGAATTGATGGCATTTTTTGATGCCCTGAACTTTGTCATTAAAGAAAACTGCAAACTCATTACATTTAGATGTGGAAATCAGTTCTAGTGGCAGTGGAGCTGGAGGGTTTGTTAATCTGTTCACTGTTGCAAACAGGACACGAGAGTTGTTACTGCAATTACCAATAATGTCCGAAAAATACTTCTCTCTTGTTTTACTCAAAGTGTAGTTGTACATATGCATTGTTCCTCTGTAAATCTCATAATGAACCTGGAGGTTTGACTTGCGCCATTTCCGCTAAGCCTTCCGACACTCCCTTTTCTGTGCTCTGACTGAGTCATCATTCCTCCACGGAGCTTTTTGCCTATCGTTAACCACTTTAACCTTTATCAGAGCAATGGCATCCAGAACATTCAAAACACTCAAAGTCACAGAGTTCAACACATCATCAACATTAGAACATGAGGCAATTTCAAAATGTATCATTTCCATGAACAGTGCACCTGTGTTATCATTTATGTGTCTTCTTCGAACAACTGTAGGAGCAGCCAGTGGTTTGGGAATAACAGACAGGTCAAAGAAGACACAGAAATGATCAGACAGAGCAACATCAACCACATTGACATTTGAAATATTTACACCCTTTGTAATGAGCAGGTCCAGAGTGTGCCCTCTGTTGTGAGTGGGCTCACTGACATGCTGAGTCAGACCAAAAGTTTCAAGGACAACACTAAGCTCTTTGGCATTTTTGTCACACACATTATCCACATGTACATTAAAATCACCTGTAATGACTAAACCATCAAAGTCTGTGCAAACAACTGAAAGCATCTCAGTAAAATCATCAATAAAACTTTGACAGTGCTGAGGAGGTTTGTATATGACTATGTAGAGTATGGACGGTGATTGTTTTAGCTCCATTTTGAAGGAAACATACTCAAATGATGAAAAACACCCCAAATGACAACCTGTGTGTAACCAAATGATCTCTAAAAAATGCACACACTCCTCCACCCTTTTTATTTGCTCGTGTTTCAGATTCAAATTTGAAGTTGGGAGGGGTTGATTCCACTAGCACTGCATGACCTGTGTTTTTGTCAAGCCATGTTTCAGTTAAAAACATAAAGTCAAGATTAAAAGAAGAAATAAAATCATGAATTAGAAATGATTTGTTACATAAAGATCTGACATTGAGCACAGCAAGTTTCTGATTAGTTTCAGTAGGACTGGATGTTATCTTCTTACAGGGAACGTGAACTAAATTTCTCTGATTAGACAGTCTAACTGTCCTTCTTTTAATCTGTCTGGGTGTTGTAACTGGAGATATAGCTCCATCGCAGGGCCCCAGCCTGATATTACCTTTATCATGACTGTATGTCCTGGGACAGCAGAGGCCCTATGTGTCCTAGCTCTTATGTGTATTCATGCGCTCCTATACACATATATATATATCTATATACACATATATATACATACATAATATATATATACACACACACACACATATATATAACACACACACACACATATATATATATATATCATATATATATATATATATATATATATATATATATATATATATATATATATATATATATATATATAAAAACACCCAAAGCGCTTTGCAGAGCATTATTCATTCACTCATTCACCACTTTAATACATACATTTAAGGTTAAGGTAGATTAAGGTAGTCTTTATTGTTCCCATAGGGAAATTAAATAATGTTTTGTATATGATAGGCTCTACAGTTTTTCCAGGTAGGGAAGCATGTGATGGGTCTATAAATTCCCTTTAGTCTTTCATATTTCTATGCATGGGAGAAATCCAAATCCTAATAATACCACCTAAGAGTGTAGTGTCAGACTTATTTAGAATAACTGAATGAATCAATAACAATGGATAAAAAGCCAAAAAAATAATTTCTAAAGAAAATTTTCTAATTTTATAGCTTCATATTTGGTTGTAATTTTTTTTGTTCAGCCTGAAGATGGTGCCAATTTCCTATTATTAAAAGTTTGTGAATCTCTCTCCAGATCTGTGGCTGCATCATCTTAGGTATTTCCATCTACCTAAAGGTCACTAAGGAAAAAAACGAGGTGAGAATTTTTTTTTTTTTTTTTAAAGTAATCATTGAATACTCTGCCATTGTCATAGTCACTCATGTTTCTACACAGCTTTCAGATGAATCGGTTCCTGGTGTGGACCTCCTCATTGCTGTGGGGGTCATCATCATGGTACTGGGGTTCCTGGGCTGCTGTGGTGCCATCAAAGAGAACCGCTGCATGCTTCTCCTGGTTTGTGCCTGCCTCGTTAATTTGAATAACATTTGTTTATGTCAAATACAAGACAATGCAAGTTTTAGAAAACTGAATGAGTAAAATATATAGTGCAAGGAAAACGATTTTTGATTTTTAGCTTTTTGCAACTGCAGCAAAACTATTACTAGCTCTTATTCATTTTGATTTACTATATATACTATTTATATTACAAATGTATTCAATACATTCTTCAAACAATGTTCATATCTCAAATTTATCCTATAAACACAGTGCATTATGTATACTATTCTACTTTTGCAATCAAAAGAAAATAGTGTTTTTATTTGTCAGTTTATTTTTCACACCAGATCTTGTAAGATTTTATATTTAAAAATCTTCCTGATACATTTATTTAATATTACTAGTATTTAAATATTAGTTATGTAGGTGATACAATGATATAGTAATTTTACCTTCCTTTGAGAGATACTTACTCTCCGTGTTCTTCTTCAGTTCTTCATTTTCCTCCTCCTGATTTTCCTGCTTTTGGTGGCAGCAGGCATTCTGGGAGCTATCGGAGAAAACAAGGTAAAGTGTGACATGGTATTATAGATTTATTATTATTTATAAAATCTGTGTGAGTTGTATTCTAATTTGTAATTGTTATTTCTTTAGGTCAAGGATTGGATTAAGGAGCGCATGAATAAGTACCTTCCTCTGTCTAGCCAACCACAAAATGTTGTTGACGACCTCTATAAGATGCAGGAAAAGGTAATGTTTGCCCTTAACTTTTAAAACAATTCAGTTAAATGCTATATCAACTTGGTTCAATATATGAAAACTGGAACAATATATTCTGGCAGTTCATATATATATATATATATATATATATATATATATATATATATATATATATATATATATATCAAGCTTTATTTTAATTGTTGATTGATTGAGAGATAGCATTTATATGGCACCTTTCAAGATACCCAAAGCACTTTACAGTTCATTATTCAATCACTCCACACTCAGTGGTGGTAAGCTACTACTGTAGCCACAGCTGCCCTGGGGCAGACTGACAGAAGCGAGGCTGCCAATCTGCACCATCAGCCCCTCCAACTACCACCATCACTCACACTCACACCACCTTCATACTAGGCAATGTGGGTGAAGTGTCTTGCCTAAGGACACAATGACAGTTTTTTGCCACTAGCGCCCCACTGTGGCACCTGGAATTCCTAGCGGTCTCCCATCCAAGTACTACCCAGGCCCAGCCTGCTTAGCTTCTGAGATCTGACGGGATCAGGCTTTTACAAGCCGGCATGGCCACATGTGTTGCATAAAAATAACATTGTTTCAATATTTATTGCAATGTATCACACATCAATTTTTTTTTATCATGACAGACTGACAGACAGATTGCACAAAAACTCCATGAATGCCTGGGTGAGTTCTAACTCCCACTGTCTGTTTTCTCAGCTCAAATGCTGCGGTTTGGTCAAAGGACCTGGTGACTGGACCAACATTCCCCCATCATGCAAATGCTCCTCAACTGACACTACGGCCGACCCCTCCTGTGGTTCTGGCGGTGTCTACCAGACGGTAACAGAGTGGAATTAATGAGATAAATTTAGATATTTTTTTTTGAAAATTCAAGAGAAAAAAAGACACACAAATCTCAAAGGTCTAACTGAATTGTTCTGTTTAGACATGCACTGACCGACTGATTGAGCAGATGGAGAAAAGCATGACAGTCGTGTTGGGAGTCGCATTTGCCATTGCCATTATCCTGGTCAGTAAACATTATAATTCATGAGTTTTGGACGGATATATGTTTAAATGTTCATATCAAATGTTTATATATCAAATTTTATGTATATTGATGTTTTTGTGCCTTCAGATCTTTGGTATGGTCATATCCATGATCCTCTATTGCCAGATTGGAAGGAAAGACAGCGCCACCACCACTGCATAAACATTCTCCAAAGTTTCCATCTTACTCAGAGTGTTATTTTTCAGAATGACAACATTGAATCAAATGCTATAGTAATAATACTAAAATCTATTGAAGAAAAAGAGGGGCATTGTGATAAATGCATTAAAATTGTTATATTTGTAATCTATCTAATTTTATCTTGTGGCAGTGACTACTGTATATTTTTATTTGCTGAAAACGTGTATCTCAAATCTTTAAGTATGATAGTATGATGACTTTGAGTATGATATGTGTAAAATGAGTTGACATTTACTTGTGTTACTGAACAGTGGTTTGAGTCTTTTCCAGCTGTCCAAATACAATAAAAGATGAAGGGGAAGTTGGCTTTTGCTGCCACCGCTATCTATTCTACATGTAAAAACATCATTAAAGACTTCCTTGTCACCACTGGAAACATAAACTTAGATTTTTCAACGGAAGTGGAGGTGTGTTGTTAACTGACATTATTAGCCCATTATAATTGTTCAGTGTTTTTTTTTTTTTTTCAATTATTGGAGCTAAAGTTTGTAACATTTAAAAGTGGAGTTTTGTCAGCATGGTCCTTTCTGTGAAGTTTACATGTTTCTCCCCATATCTGGGTACTCTGCTTTCCCCCATTAACCCTAAACATGTAAAATAAGAAAATAATAATAGTAAATCTTTCATTATAAAGCACTTTTAAAAACAAGGTTTACAAAGTGATGTACAAGCAGCAATGAACAGTACAAAAAGCATAAAAATGGCATACAGAAAGCATACAAAAACAGATGATACAAACAATCCAATTAATTATAATAAATAAAAAGAAATAGAAAATAGAACCCTGTGGCACACCACAGGTAAAGGGGGCAGAGGAGGAGGTAAAATTGCATATAGTGACCACAAAGGTTCTGTCTAAAAGATAGGAATAAAACCATTCAAAGGCAGTGTCTGGTTCATTAAAATCACATGGTCAGCAGTGTCAAAAGCTGCACTTAAATCTAAAAGAATTAAAATTGAGCACTCTCCTCTGTCTGCGGCTACAAGAAGATCATTTGAGACTTTGAGGAGGGCTGTTTCAGTGCTCTGTGATGCTTTAAAACCTGATTGAAATTTCTCAAAGATGTGATTTCTATTCATAAAATCTAAAAGCTGGTTAAAAATGACTTTTTGTAAGACTTTGGAATAAAAATGGAAGCTCTGAAATTAGTCTGAAATTGTTAAAATCAGAGGTGCTCAAATTAGGTTTCTTAAAACTCTTGGATTTGACTTGGTTTTTACTAATGGTGTTGAAATAAAATATGGTCCTTCTTTGACTGCTTGTTGATAGTTTTTTAAACTCTCTTTCTATGAGAGTTAGAGCACATTCAGATTGGTCTTTTTTGTCTGCAAATTGTTTTTAGATTATGTGTGTTTTCATTGAGCCATGGTTGGGCCGGTCCATTTGGATTTCATTATTTAAAAGGTGCAATAGAATCTAAGATCGAATTAGTGGTTTGATAAAAGTAGTCCTCCAGGGTAACATTTGGGTTTAAAGTCAAAAAAGCTGAGGTAAAAAACTGAGAAAAATTTAGAGCAGTTAAAAATAAGTGAATAAAAAGATGGGCCATGATTAAGAGACCGGGGAGCTAAAACAACATCAAATAAAAGTGGTTTGTGAAAAGTCCTCAAGATAAGGTCCTGACCAAGTCCTAACTAAGCTCAAGATCTAAAGATGAGTCAGTGGGCGCTGCAGTTTGCCCCAGCAGCATTGATGGATGGGTCAAATTCACACATTATCCAGAGGGCCAATAATCTGAACCTTTAAGATCCTATCTATGTTATGCATAATTCACTCTTATGAGGGTTTAAGCCTCGCAACCTCCTTCAAAAACATACCTGGAGTTGTGTTTTGTTTCATTCATATTTATTGTTAAAACGTCTACATCTCCAAAATCAAAATGCTCTGTTCCACTTTCTTTGTGATGTCATGTAGTTGTAGTTTTCAAGTTAACAGCTCCCTTTACCTTTAGTTCAATAGAGATTTACAGTTCCAGGCCTGAAACTGTCGAAATGATTCTAGTGAAGGTGTATGGAGTTTAAAAACACAGTGGAGCACTTCCTGTATTACTACATGACATCACAAGGTGGAGTGTTTTCTGCTTGAGAGAAGAACATATCCTAAATATGCAGGGTTTCTGTGTTAAATATGTGTGAATGAAAAAAAAAAAAACTCCAGGTCTGTTTGTGATGAGGAAACAACATTATAACATCATAAAATATCATAATACGAGTGCTATAACCTTACACATTAGACATATATCATATTATCATCCAGGTTTCTCTTACGGCTAGCCATGGATACTTCTCTAAACAATAGGAGGATAAAATGTACCAGGAGTTCAGACTGCAGCAGCTGCCCTGTGTCTGTCTGTCACTGTTCATCATCACTGTTATTGTGCGCTCTACAGTTATTTATAAGCAGCAGAAACATTTTCAAGTGTGCACTGAGCCACCCGCCAACTCAACGGAAGCCTATGCTATTATAAACCGATATTTAACAGCACATAACGTAAAGTGAATCCAAAAGGTTATGTTTAAGTCAAGTCTTTTAAATGATTGTTCTGTTATAACAGTGATCAGAGATGTTTTCAAACCACTGTCCAACTTTACAGCATGCAGAAACAAACGTCAACACATGATGGGGATGTTCCATGCACACAGGTTAAATGGGTGAGACCCTATACATGAATATCGATGGGTGGGGCTACCTGAACTAGTCAGGTTTTTGGGCCTCATTTTCTGTGACCCTACTTTCTGACTGACATTGTTGTAAATGTCCTGCAAAATAAGTAAATAAATACATAAATAAATAAATAATACAAATAAATATCAGGGATTTTTTTTTTTATATATAAATATAAATTGAAAACTTGTTCTAAGGTAATCTATAACACATTCGGTCAGAGGCCTGGGAGTAAAGGGTACTTGTTTACTGAGGCCCAGAGTGGGAAAGGTCCCTCACAAAGACTTTGAAATGCATTATTATTGATACACGTCTACTAGCTCAATTCCTACAAAAGTTCCCTGTTATGAAAACATTGGGAAAGAAATAGGAACCTACAACAGGAAAAGAAAGACATGATGGATCATTACACCATTGTCAGAGAAACCACTTTCTACAGAGAGAAACTAAGTTTTGCTATTGGCAGTTTTTTTGTTGTTGTTTATTTTGAACTTGCATAAAAAAGCAGCAGTATCAAGACAGAACAAAAAGCTTCAGTAAACCAACCAATAATGAAAATCTGTAATCCTTACAAACAAGGAATTATATACATGCTAGAAAAAGGAGTGTTTTTGATTACATTTAAAATGTGACTTGATGACGGAAACATACTAACAAATACATTCTTTCTGTGACACCTGCTTTGGTAAAACTCATACACTGGAGGAGGAATAGGAAGTTGCTTTAGAAATCAAGGACTTCTTTCGCATGAACACATATTATATATTATTAAATCACTACTTAGCATTTTTTTCTTCAATCACACATTTCCTCTGCTTCCTGTTGTTTTTGCTACCCTCCCTTCCTCCTGATAATCACATCTAACCCTAAATGACCCCTACTCCTTCATTCTCATCCCTCTCTCCTTCTCCATATGTCTTCCGCCATCCTCACATCTCCGCTCCTCTGCACTCTCTCCTCAGCTGATTCTCCAAACTTGGTCATGTTCTTGGTTCTTAGGCAAACATAGTGCTTTAAACAGCATCACTCACACACATGCACGCAGAGACCGGGCTGATCTGTGTGTTTCTATTTCAGCCCGTCTCTCTCAGGCACTGGTCATGGCTCGCTGCAGGAGCTACTTACGAGGACTGGATATCTGCGTCACTGTTTTACTCTTGGTGAGCACACTACCTTAATTGCATTTTTGTGTTGACCACTGTGGGAAAGATCAAAATGTTATGAAATATTCGATTTTATTTCTTTAACAGTTTAATTTTCTTTACATGTAGTCACAACAATTTTGAACCATGTTGTATTTGTGGGTGTTTTTGTTGCCTGAAATGTTCCACAGTATGACATTAAACCCTCTTTCATTTGTTACATTTTTCTATTCTATTTTTGCTATGAGTTGACCCTTCTCTCCACAGATCTGAGTTCTGAGTTGTAACTTGACCTATTAGAACCTCTTACTTGTTTCCATTGTGATAGATATGTTTAATGCCCAAACATTACAGGCAAAGCAATGACATAAGGTGGCAGACCCTCCACCAGAAAAGTTACATCGTGCTCCTTTAATTGCAAGTCAAGAAAACATGCCAGCTTTGTCAAATTGTTTCACACATTCTACAAGTGATGTGTTAAATGTAGGCTTAATTAGAGGTATAACATTTCTTACAACAATAATCATAAACAGTTGCTGATTTTTGTTTCCCTTACTAACATCTCGCAAGAGTATGGCTAAAGCTTGACAAAAGTAATTCAGTTCTCCTGTCAGCAGTTACATGATGACAATGTCAAGAGTGTGCAGGCATACCTTAACCTATTTGTGGAACAATATGTCATTCGGATCTTGGATACTTCTGTGGAAAATGCCATCAGTGGAGGAGGAATGTAGATATACACTGTATATACTTCTATAACAAGGTATGTTATAGAAGTGTTTCCCTACCAAAGACTTTTAGATATTTACTGAAAAGATAACAAATATCAACAACATTAATACTGCTTAATCATTCATTGTCACATGTGATGAAGAACTAATTTGACATTAAACTGTTTAATATACTCTCCTCTTCAGGTGTCAGGAATGCTGATGATCACTGTGGGCTTCACCTCCATTGATGGTAACAAACCTGTAGCAAAGGTAAACCAATCTCATACACAATATTAAACAAAATAACTACAAACATGATACAAAATGTTAATTAAAAAGTCCAAAAACTCAGCAAAATCATTTGAAATAAAACACACAATTTCCAAAGTCACCATTTCATAAGCTCAATCTCTTTAAGAAAAAATAAATAGATAAAGAAACAAACAAACAAAACAGTGTACAGCTTTGTCAGAGTTGCACTGTATAGATCCACATCTGCTTGTCATGGATATGTTATTTTGTTGTTATTGGTTTGGAGCAGGCTTTCTGCGCCATAGAACTGACCTATAACTTCTGTTATAACTGTTGAATCTCCTGTTTGTTTTCATGGAGATAAAGTTTAATGCTATACTTTGAAACATATCAGGCAAAGCAATAACATCTTCATGGAGACAATAACACTTCATGTAAAAGTTACATAGTGCATCTAAATAAACTGATGAGTCAACATTTACATTGCTGCATTATAACTTTGTGTGTGTGTCTCTGCAGTTGTTGGACCAGTTGTCCAGCAGTGATGGTCTGCTGGTGCTGCAGGTGCTGGGCCCCATCACAGTGGTCCTGTCCCTCTTGGGTCTGTGTGCCGCCTCTTTGGACATCAAACCTCTGCTTCTTCTGGTAGCACATATACGCACTTATATGCACATTGCTTAAAGGAAAGTGAGAAATGTCCTTCAAATAACCAGTCTCTGCTCTCCAGTTCTCTGCTCTCATCTTAGTGGAGTTTGTGGCTCTGATAGTGGTCGCCTCACCTCTCATACAGATACAAGCCCAGGTAAACGTTTTTACAACTTAAAGCTATTCAGTCAACATTACTGCACTTAAAAATATTAGATTTTTCACATTGGTTTAGTCATTGTTATGTAGGAGTTGGTTGCAGAGTATTTTAAATTAGACATACAATGTGAGATATAATGCTATCGCCAAATTTGATCTGATTTCGATTTTGCTTTCATTCCAGTGTAGGCTATCTCTGTACTGTGCTTTTATACCTTTATTTTCTACCCAATATTACCAGCAGAGGGAGACAAATACCTAATCTATAATTTGTAAAAATTACAGTGACAGTAATCAGAGCCCCTGAAGGAGATATTCTGTACTTCTAGCCTACACTCTAAAACTCATAATTTAGTTTTTATATTTTATATTTTACTTCATCCATCATTCATTCACTGAATCACTCACTGAATAAGTCTTTCTACTTCTTCTTTATTTGTACTTATACTACTTATTATTCATCTCTGATAAATGGGACATGATCAACAAGTCTCAAAGTATAGCCTATATTTTATGCGTCAAATGATGTATTTGTGCAGATGGACAGTGCAGTGGAGGATGTGTTTTTGAATGTTACCCCACTCCACAAAGCAGAAACATATATCAAACAGGAGCTGAGCAAACTGCAGGCATCTGTAAGTAAGACCTAAGTGATTCTGCATCGTAGCAATGTTTTAAAGTCGCATAAAGGGAGAGGGCTTGTTCACAGGAATCTTGCTGTGGCCTCAGGAGTTTTGAGGACTGGGAAGATCAACCTCCAGCGTCCTGTCTTTGCACACCTCCCACTCCTTTCACATCAAGTTTAAGGTAAACATAGTTCCTTTAACTAACTTAAACAGCAGACTTAGATTAAATAAGTATAGCCATGCATTGTTGTTATTGGTGGAATCAGTAAACATGCTTCAACTGGTCCTGTATAAAATTACAGTTAGTCATTACAGGTCCCAAGGTACACACTTTGTCTGGATAAAAAGAAAGGCAACTGCCACAAAACCAATGCCACTATCAATGTTATGGATGCCAATTGAATTTTGAGTGTATCTCCATGTGTGGGGGTATTTATAATATTGCTAGGACTAAAATATGTATAAACACTAACTTGAAAAATAAAAAGCAGACAAAAGGGCACATAAATCAGATCCCCATGACATAAATCCTTTATTAGTTCAACAACATTGTTTATAGATATGGGCTTAAAAATGTTAAAGGCTAGAGCAGGGGTCGGCAACCCAAAATGTTCAAAGAGCCATATTGGCCCAAAAAAACAACCATACTTGCCTGGAGCCGCAAAAAATTAAAAGCCTTATATAAGCCTAATATGAAGGCAACATATACAGCACAGACTCTCACAGAGTTAATTTTAACATTTTCTCAGAGTCTACATGAGTCCAGTCTATTCTAGAGTTAATTTAACACTTTTGGAAATGTTAATTAAGTAACACTGGACCAAAGTTACTGTTTAACCCCAAAATCAAGAGTTAAATTAACATTTTGAGAGTAAAGGGTTAACACTTTGTAGAGTTATCCTGATTTAGCTAAACAACACACAGAGGTGTTTTATTTTTACACTTAACTTGAGTTAATTTAACATCCTGGAGAGTTGTAACTACACACTGTGAAGTGTAAATTACGGTACACTGTAAAAAACACATTCAGTGCATGTAAAGCCTTTATTTTCTTTAAAACACTGTAAAAGATGAAATTATGTACAAATCATTATCTGAAGACTCTTGGCATCACCGTTCAGCTGTTGTTCGACCTGAACAGTCCTCTGATGTGTTGGGCCTCCTTGAGAATAGTCAACAGGGCTGTCCGGTGGCTGAGGAGTCATTTGCCTTTTTTTTTTTCAGCCGCCATGAGATGTACCCTGATCCACTTGCAGCATCAGAAAGATGCTCCTAAAAGTAAAAAGGATGCCATACAACTTAATGTTGAATGTTAACACAATTTACATTGCTTAGAAAGCAAAATAGTTCTTACATAGCCTTTCTTGGCATATGGATCTTTGAGAGAAGGAAACGCCGTCACAATCCCAACGGTAGACTGTTCCTGGGTGGCCTTACAGGGGAACTTACTGAAACAGGAATTCAACTTATTAGAGACGTTAAGAATAATTTATTCAATTTTGTGAACAAACATAGAAACATACCCATGGTGCTGAATCATGTGAGAAACCAGTATATTAACATTGACATAAGCAAAGAGCTAAAAAACCATGGGTTATAGTAACGTCTTCTAGCAATTTCTTTGATAAAGAATTCAACCTATACAGTTATAATTGTAATTCTAATTAGTGAAGAAAATAAAAATATTGTCTATAGTTTAAATCAAATTGCACTTACCAAAAAAGAGCTGCATGTAAAAGTGAAAAATTCACTGTGTCTGTCTGGTTCAAACTGGTTCAAACTGGTTCAAACTGGTCTTCTGTGGTGGGAATTTAAAGTGGTGGGTGGGCGGTGCCGAGTTAACACTCGGGGAAGTTGAAATAACACTAGCAGAAGTTGAATTAACACTAGGGGAAGTTGAATTAACTTCAACCATATCAACTCTGGCAAATAACCCCAACTCTAACTCCCATTTAACTTTCAAATAGTTAAAATAACACTTTCTGTGTTAAAAACAACTCTGAAATATTTTACCCTGAAAGTTTAACTCTCCAGTTTTTGCTGTGTAGGCTGTCAGTATATTGGCTATATAAGCCTACTATTAAAATGACTAAGTAGACTACAAATACAAAATGAGCTTTCATGATTACACAAACCCCTTTTGCGACCCTCTCATACCCAGTGCGCCGTCTGTAGCCACTGAAATCAGGTGGTGTTTATTCCTTTGTCATTTAGGCCCTGTTTACACGTACATGGGTATTTTTAAAAACGGAGACATTTCCCTTCGTTTGTACACATCGTTTACACGCAAACGGTGAATTCGCCTCTGAAAACAAATCTTTCTAAAAAAGCGTGAATCCCGTTTGGTTCGTTATATGTTGTTCTGAGCGGTCCATCTCCGCACGTGTTTTTTTTTTTTTTTTTCGGGGAAAGCGCTTCTCAGGTGCAACACGTGTTTGCATTTGCAAACACAGCTGATGGATCAGATCCATGACCAGAGATGAACGAGGGTTTTACCCCTAAAGAAACCATATTAAAACAACAACCAAAAAAATAATTCCTTTTCCATTTTCACTCATTTTTGAAAAAGCTCCAGGGAGCCACTAGGGGAGTGCTAAAGAGCCGCATGCAGCTCTGGAGCCGCGGGTTGCCGACCCCTGGGCTAGAGTTTAGGTTAAGGTTAGACAAGAAGTGACTATGTAAGTCAGTGTAATGCCCCTAGGAAGCACGTGGAAATTTATTATGATAATAATGAATCATCAGTAATGATTTTTGTTTCTGTTTAGAAGCACAGATGTCCATAATACCAGCTCAGTGGACTGTATGTTAGCAGTAAGTGAGACCTATAGAGTACCACTTAAAACCTGGGTTCACTCCAAGGTAAGCACATTTTGCTCAAATCTGACTCCACGCTTACAGAATACTCAGTTTAAAGTGTACCATTTCATTTTTGTGGGAGAGAGTCTGCCACATATCTGTCTCCATTACATGCTATTACTTTGTCTGAAATGAAATATGGCATTAAATTATTAATGCAATTTGTACAATTATGAACAATTCTTCTTTTTTTCCTCAGCCCTGTGGCCCCATTCTAAAGAGCTATCTGAGCTTCCCCATCAAACTCCGAATAGGAATAATTTCTGCTGTAACCACCATCATAGTATGTAGCTCTTTCATGTACAAAAAGTGACTTTCACATCTTATGCTTATGTGATTTCAAAGTTGTATTGCAGCACTTATAGCCCTGCACACCGTGTAATCACAGGTACACAAAGTAGAACTAAAATGACATATCAGTCAAATCCACGCATCACTGAGTATAGACAAGACAACATACTGCAGGCCTGTATCATGCACCCCAGTGCAGGGATTTGAATACAACTTTGAATTTGAATAGATACTCTAGACCAGGGGTCGGCAACCCAAAATGTTCAAAGGGCCATATTGGCCCAAAAAAACAAAAACCATACTTGCCTGGAGCCGCAAAAAATTAAAAGCCTTATATAAGCCTAATATGAAGGCAACATATACAGCACAGACTCTCACAGAGTTAATTTTAACATTTTCTCAGAGTCTACATGAGTCCAGTCTATTCTAGAGTTAATTTAACACTTTTGGAAATGTTAATTAAGTAACACTGGACCAAAGTTACTGTTTAACCCCAAAATCAAGAGGGTTTTACCCCTAAAGAAACCATATTAAAACAACAACCAAAAAAATAATTCCTTTTCCATTTTCACTCATTTTTGAAAAAGCTCCAGGAAGCCACTAGGGGAGTGCTAAAGAGCCGCATGCAGCTCTGGAGCTGCGGGTTGCCGACCCCTGCTCTAGACTTTGGACATTTGGACTGCTAAGTAAATGTATGTCGATAATGTGTTTTAAACATTCATTCAGGTGTTAGGCGTAAAGATTCTATATATCTTATATGCAAAATTTATCTGTGTCAACTGGGGTCTCCTGGCCCTGTATGTTATAACAATATTACCATGTAGTCTTAAAGCCAATTTAGGGTCCAGCGTCAAATCGTCTGCGTCGACGCGTACCCCCTACGCACAGCCTCTGCGTCGACCGACGTGCACCTCAGAAATTTTCTAACTACGGGTCAAAACGACGCAGACGGCAGGGGAAGCGACGCAGACGATATTGGTCCTCCCTACCACCGCTCTGTATACATTTCCTGTCGGCTTTCCTTTCTTTCAGTATATATTGACAAATAATGTGTTTGATGAAGCTTTGCGCATGTGTTTACGTTTTACAGAAACAAAACTTAAAACCACATGGCTAACTTGCATAAACAAAGCGCTCATAAAACAGCTTGCTCCTGGTACGCGGTCAGCTTCTGTCGGACTTAAAAAGGACACGATTCAGTGGAATATGTATGTTCTTTCTGTGACAGAGGGATATTGTACTAATGATGAGTCTTTTCTGTGCTTTTATCATGTTAGTGATGATTCTTGTTAAACTTTTCAGAGATTATACGTCTGCGGGTCATAAATACAGATCGTATATATGAATGGACAGATATCGTAGCCCCCTAGCATATTGGCAGTGAATTACTTCGCGGTGCACAGACCTTGACGCAGATCCATAAATCAAAAAAACGACGGCGACAAGGCGACGGCAGCAGTGCGCGTTGAACTATACTTTACCCTTCCTGACATACATTAAGACTTTTATATACTTGTTCAGGCCCTAAATTGCACTGTGATTTTGTTTAGTATCAATACTTACTACTAGAGCCCGACCGATATGGATTTTGCATCACATTCTAGACACTCGTGATGGGTATTCCAGTTCTTTTTAGAGAACCGGCTCTTTTGGCTCGGCTCACTAAAAGCTGCTGGTTCTTTTGGTTCCCAAGCGGCTCTTCAGATTGTTTTGTTGCAAGCAGGTCTAAAGCACGTCTAAAGCAGGACTGAATCAGGACTGAACCAGGTCTAAACCAGGACTGAAAAAGGACTAAACCGGGACTTATTTATTTTATGCTAAACTACAGCCAAATATGCTCCTTTTTTTATCCTACGTACACGCAAATTTCTCAAAGTTTCGTTTTCAGCCGCTGCTGCTGTCAAACTACCACGAGTCTGCATGCGGCGTGAAGAGAAAAAAAGTGAGAGAAAGAGAAAACACAGCTCCCAGTAAGGATCAGGCTCCTGTCGTTCGCTTCAAAGAGTCGGCTCTAAGAGTCATTTCGTTCGCGACTGACCCATAACTAGTAAAGAAACAATCGCTATTAGCCTTTAGCTGTAAATGCTGCACGCCGCGGTAATTAATTATTTGAGCCCGACCGATATGGATTTTGCTGTGGCCGATATGAAACCGATATAATGGGAGTTGGAGCTGCCGATAGCCGATATAATCGCCGATATATTTAGTGATGTAAAAATTCACTGTAAATGTTGAATTGTTTAAAAAACTTAGGTTTGGCTCTGATGGATTTTAAATTGGGTTTATTTAGGCAACATTTATTGTTATTCTGCCTCTTTACATCATATTTACAGACAGTAGGTTGACTTAATGGCATTTTTGCATCACATTCTAGACACTAATGATGGGTATTCCAGTTCTTTTTAGAGAACCGGCTCGTTTGGCTCGGCTCACTAAAAGCTGCTGATTCTTTTGGCTCCCAAGCGGCTCTTCAGATTGTTTTGTTGCAAGCAGGTCTAAAGCAGGTCTAAAGCAGGACTGAATCAGGACTGAACCAGGTCTAAACCAGGACTGAAAAAGGTCTAAACCAGGACTTATTTATTTTATGCTAAACTACAGCCAAATATGCTCGTTTTTTGTTTTTTTTTATCCTATGTACACGCAAATTTCTCAAAATTTCGTTTTCAGCCGCTGTCAAACCACGAGTCTGCACGCGGCGTGAACAGAAAAAAAGTGAGAGAAAGAGAAAACACGGCTCCCAATATGGATCAGGCTCCCGTCGTTCGCTTCAAAGAGCCGGCTCGAAGAGTCATTTCGTTCGCGACGGACCCATAACTAGTAAAGAAACTAGCGCTATTAGCCTTTAGCCGTAAATGCTGCGTGCCGCGGTAATTAATGATATGCGCAAATGTCATAATTCACACGTCTATTTACATATCAGTGCTGGTCCAGTAACAAATATACGGCCAATGTAGTCACTTTACAATAGACCAATAGAAAACAGACTGTTTATGTGTGGGAGCTACAGCAGCTAACCCATAACGAATGACTAAAACTAGCTTCAAAGTCGACATATTTCCAACACTCACCGCTCACACAGGCTCCTCCTCACATCACAAGTCTGCACTAATAAATGTCCTTTTAATTCAGACTCAAACCGATTGTCCGTAAAAAGAATACAATCTCAATGTTTGGATCTGTGTCTGCGGATGTAAACAAACGCACGTGAGTGACGCGACTCTGTGGTGTGTTCAGGGACAATACGGACACACCCACGGATAAATGACTCCGTAGATAAATACTGATGTGGAGCCACATATTAGGACATTTATCTGTCTGAAAATTGGATTAAATGAACATAATGTAGAGAGTCTAAGATTTTTTACAACGTATCACATGCCCACGTGAAATATCGGCCCCTATCAGCAAGCATATCGGCCGATAGCCGATATGCCCATATCAGCCGATAATATCGGCCAACCGATATATCGGTCGGGCTCTATTAATTATATGCGCAAATGTCATAATTCACACGTCTATTCACAGCTCATTTACATATCAGTGCAGGTCCAGTAACAAATATACGGCCAATACAGTCACTTTACAATATGCCAATAGAAAACAGACTGTTTATGTGTGGGAGCTACAGCAGCTAACCCATAACGAATGACTAAAACTAGCTTCAAAGTCGACATATTTCCAACACTCACCGCTCACACAGGCTCCTCCTCACATCACAAGTCTGCACTAATAAATGTCCTTTTAATCCAGACTCAAACCGATTGTCCGTAAAAAGAATATAATCTCAGTGTTGCGCACCGCTGCGGATGTAAACAAACGCACGTGAATGACGCGACTCTGTGGTGTGTTCAGGGACAGTATGGACACACACAGACAAATGACTCCGTAGATAAATACTGATGCAGAGCCAAATATTAGGACATTTATCTGTCTGTAAATTGTATTAAATTAACAGAATGTAGAGAGTCTAAGATTTTTAACGATGTATCACATGCCCACGTGAAATATCGGCCCCTATCAGCAAGCATATCGGCCGATAGCCGATATGCCCCCAGGTGCCCATATCAGCCGATAATATCGGCCAACCGATATATCGGTCGAGCTCTACTTACTACTACTTTTGTTACCACAAAAATAAACAAGAAATTAAATTTGTCAACTGGATTTGGTCAAATACATTTCGCAGCTCATCCAAACTGCTTCTTCAGTTCTGGTAAAAATTCTGGTCGACACTTCCTTATATCTGGCTGAAGGGAGGAGCTAACTACAATGGAACTACTCTGCAACTAACACATTTATGTATTTAAACAAATTTCCAGCAGTTGTCAGATTTGATCAGGTGACAGTTTAGTTCTCTCTTCTAGCTTGTTATCCTGCAGTAGTCTCCTTCTTGCTGCCTCCATCGCTACTGATGTAGGAACACAAGGGAAAAGAGAGGTCACATCAAAGGAAACCATTGTCTGACCCAGGTCAAACTGGAGATGTTTGATTTTGTTCACAAATTCAGCTGTGTTCTCAATATAGTGCACTGCGTTATCCACCAATGGGGCCAGAATGGTCTTCAGGTGTTTGGCCACATTGTAAGTGATGGAGTCTGTGCTACAAACAATGGGTCTAAGTGGTAGTACTCCTTGTCTGTGATTCTTTGGGAAGCCATAGATGCACGGAACAGAGTCACCAGGATACAGTCTATAATACATCTGTCGATCAATGACTTCTTACTTCTCCAGCTTCTACAAGCAGTCAATGATTCAATATTTTTGTACCCATTGGTGGGGTCTTGTTTTAGTAATTCGTAGATAGCAGTGTCACTCAGCAAGCTGTTGACTTTAGCCTCATAATCAACTGCATTCAGAGTCATTGTGCATCTCCCTTTGTCTGCTGGCAGGATGTTGATGCTGTGGTCTTTCTCGAGAGCAATAATCGTACCTTCATTTCCTCTGGTGTTACATTAGAGGGTGGAGGTTTGTCATTGTTTAGTGGAAATGTAGCAGTTATTGGGCCGGCACAACCACAGCTGGCAGTTTAAAATATTTGTGTGGGGAGAGATTGGTTCTGAAATAAACAAATGGAGGCGGAGACGTTATTATCTGTGGCCTCTGCTTTCTGCTACTGCCGAGTAACAGGAAACAGAGGCCAGAGCACCCCCAAACCGTCTCACTGCATGCTCTGCCATCTGGTGGATAAAATTGAAATTACAATTGCTTCCCAAAACTAAAACACCACTATTCCTTATTTACAGAATTTCATTACATTAAATAAAAACAATGTGACCACACATTGAAGATAGCTCCCAACATAAAAAAAAAAAAATATTACTTTCCCCCACTAGTCCACATTTCAACAATATTTAACTTACATTTATATTTAACAGTTTTTCATGAAGAATGTATTTAAAGCAGTAATAGTCTATAAGGTGAACACCATAGATTACATGAAAACAGGTGAGTATAAAGGTGCCTGGTAAGCAAACGGTGAGTAAGCAGCTAGAGGACTGTATGTACTAGGTGAGTATGGCATGTACATAGGTGGCACGTAGGTCAGTAACTGGTATGTACTTGGAGTGTGCATAATAGGTAAGGGCTGCAAACAAGATCCTTCCACTAAGTTAACTGTTGTTCCTGAAGGCTGACCTAATGACTCATAAGTGAATACCTGACGAGGTTTTCTATCATGCGTGGATCTTCTAATCTCTGTGTGCTCTACAGGGTGAGTAGGTAGTGTTTGCTCTTGGTCTGCTGGCATGTAGTCCTCAGGTTCCTCTTCTGAAGGCAGGAGAAGTAGAGGCGGATTGTCCTGTGGTGCCTCCCCTCTCGGCGGTGTGCAAGCTGCAGCTGGTGGATCCTCTCTGGCAGGTGAGTAGGCTGGTGAAACTGGTGTGTCCTCTCTGGTAGTTGTCACAGGTAAGTATCTGGTTTGTCCATCTGCAGGCTCTCTGAAGTGCGCTGGTGCTGTCTTTGGTTGAGATGGAGGCTGCTCATTACTCTGCATTGTTCTCCCACTAGGTATCCGCAACCAGTAGCCTGATCTGCTCCCTTTATCTGAGTCTATCTCAGAGTTGTCACTTTGATTTGTCTGTTGCTGTGTCTCTATGAATCTATTTTTTCTTGGTCTGTTTACTCTTGTTTTTTTGTCACTTTTGGGTTTTGCAGGGCGGGTGTTGATCTCAACAGGTAAGTTATTTACTAACAGCAGAAGATTACGATGCAGCGTCCGAGTTTTTCTTTTGTCTCCACTCTCTGGACAAACAACATACACTGGGTTTGGCCAAGCTGTTCTTTTACTATGTAAACAGTCTTTTCCCAATAGGACCTCAGCTTGCCAGGCCCTCTGAGGTTTCGCACTAGGACTCGGTCTCCTGGCTGTAGTACAACACCTTTCATTTTCTTGTCATATGTCACTTTTCCTCTTGCACTGGATTTTTGACTGTTTTCACTGGCAATGCAGTAAGCCTCTGTCATGCGCTCTGCCCACTTTTCTGCATATCCCCTTGGTGAATATGTTTCTCCCTCCTCAGCTAATCCAAATAGCAAATCCACCGGGAGGCGGGGATTTCGGCCATAGAGCAGGAAAAAGGAGAGTACCCAGTGGCCTCGTGACGTGTGCAGTTATATGCATGTACAATGTGTGGGAGGTGGTCTTTCCACCTCAACTTTTCAGCGTCTGTCAGAGTTCTTAACATTTGCAGTATAGTTCTATTGAACCGCTCGGCTGGGTTACTTTGGGGATGGTATGGGGACGTACGTGAATGACCCACACCAGACAGAGTTTGCAGTGTAAACAATTCATAAACAATTCATTTTCAAATTCATGCCTCTGGTCGTGATGCAATTTTTGATGATATCCAAACCAGGGAATGAAGTCTTGGAAAATGCGCTCAGCTGCTGTGCGCCCACTCTTGTTCTTTGTTGGATAGGCCTGAGCAAATCTAGTGAAGTAGTCGACTACCACTAGGATGTACTCATAACTTCCACAGCTGGCTTCTAAATGCAAATAGTCAATACAAATAAGCTCTAGAGGGAAACTGGTGGATATGCTACCCATAGGAGCTCGGACATGTGTCACAGGTTTCTTGGACATTTCTGTGTAACATATGTCTCCACTTCTTTTGCCATAAAGGGCCAATAGAATCTTTCTCTGGCAAGATGGAGCACTCGTTCGGTACCAACATGGCCCATTTCATTGTGTAACTGCTGTAGAGCCAGGTTTCTATATTTTGCAGGGAGTACTAGCTGCTTTCTCTCTTTTGTTTTTCTGTATAGGTCATTTTCAAGATGAAGCTTAGTCCATTCATGTAACAGTTTGTGTGCGGCTCCACTTACAGTCTTGCGTAACTCACCTGTCAGTTTTATCTGTGACTCTTTCAACTTGATGATCTGGCTGATGGCAGCATCTTCTCGTTGAGCTTTGATCAGATCACTGTGGCTGATGCTCCGTAGGCTGGCATGAAGCGGCTGGTGCAAGTCTGGGGCAGTGGTATTGAGAGCGGCGACCCAGGCAATATCTTTCTGCTTGGCTTCCGTCCCAGGTAGCTTGTACTGCCTCATCTGAAAAAGTCTGTGTACACTCAGAACCATACTTTTCTGTGTCTAACGGTAGGCATGATAGTGTGTCTGCATCAATGTTAGTTTTCCCAGGTCTGTACTTTATGTCAAACCTAAAGTCAGAGAGCTCCCCAACCCACCTATGTCCAACTGCATTAAGTTTTGCTGTACTCATGACATATGTCAATGGATTGTTATCAGTATAAATAGTGAAATGGGGTGCATAATACAAATAGTTTCAGAATTTTTCACACACAGTCCATTTCAAGGCAAGGAACTCTAATTTCCCACTATGCAAATGGTAGTTATGTTCAGCCTGTGTCAAAGTCCGAG
Organism: Boleophthalmus pectinirostris; assembly: GCF_026225935.1. NCBI lineage: Eukaryota > Metazoa > Chordata > Actinopteri > Gobiiformes > Gobiidae > Boleophthalmus > Boleophthalmus pectinirostris. Next base: position 21,612,770 of record NW_026571133.1, on the reverse strand, counting down.
AGCCGTAACCTATGACGCGCAATTTGCCTTTTTGACACTGATAAAGAACAGCTCCTAACCCCTTGTCTGAAGCATCTGTGTGAAGTGTGAAAGGTAAGTCAAAGTCTGGATAAGCTAGTACAGGGGGACTAGTAAGGAGAGTGACTAGCTGTTCTAAAGCGTCCTGGTGTACAAATGTCCATATGACAGGCTCTTTGGAGGGCAACTGTGCGCGTTTACCGTTTTTGTTAGAGGTAGGACTCTGGGTGGGGCCTAGCTTAGTCTGGAGCAGTTCATAGATAGGCCTGGCTATTCTTGAAAAGTCCTGGATGTAAGAGCGGTAGTACCCCAGAAACCCTGTTAGTTTCCTCACATCTCCTACTGTCTTTGGTGTCTTGGCTGTTAGTGTCTTTACAGCCTCCAGGTCATGTGGGTCTATTTTGACTCCTTCAGCTGACACAATCCTGCCAATGTATCTCACTTCATTTTTGTAAACTTCTCTGGTCTCAGCTTTACACCATGTTGCTGTAGGGCACGAAGAACTTTTCTGAGGCACTCGACATGTTCATCAAAACTTTTTGCATAGCACAATATATCGTCCATATATGGTAGGCAACATTCATCTCTGAGGGGCCCAAGCATTTCCTCCATGCTCCTTTGGAAGGCTGCAGGGGCATTAGTCAGTCCAAATGGGATACGGACCCATTCATACAGTCCCTAGGGAGTGATGAAGGCAGTGAATTGGCGGGACCCCTCTGCAACAAAACCCTGGTGATATGCCTTCCCCTGGTCAAGGATGCTGAACCAGGCATAACCACCAAGTGTGTCTGTCAAGTCTTGTATTCTGGGAAGTGGATGTCTATCAGGGACAGTCTTTTTGTTAAGTAGCCTATAGTCAATACATAACCTTAAGCTGTCATCTTTTTTTCTGACACATACAACGGGAGCGGCGCATGGGGACTTAGACTTTTCTATCCACCCGTTCAACAGCAGTTCTTGTATGTAGTAATTAAGCTCCCTGAAAAGTGGCTTTGCTATTGACGAGTAGGCTCTTTGAACTGGGATATCATCCATGAGATTAATTGACATTTACAGGGTTGGTATACATCCAATGTCCGTACTGTCCTGTGCAACAGCTGCCGATTCTTCCCCAGAGCATTTTGTTAACCTTTGCTTGTTGTTCATCAGTGAGGTGACTTAAATCAACAGGTGGTTGCCATGGTGATAGCTCAGTTGCAGGAGTGGAGGTTGTGCTGCTTGTCACTGTGGGCTCAAGATCTTTTGATGAGTCCATCTTTATTACTTTGTTAACACTCTGGATATTACCAAGGGCAGTTTTTCTTTGTAGCGTTACTGCATGTTTAGTGTTGTTGCCCACAGGTACCAAAACAAAGGGGTTCTTTACATTTTGTACCTCCACAAGCCCTTCACCAATGTCAAGTTCTGCAAGACGTGTGTTAGTTTCATCAGGTTCAAACAGAAAAACAGGTTCATATCAGGGGACACATTACACTTGATCCAAGCAACTTGACCAGCTGATATAATGGTGTCACATCTGCCTGTGCGTATTCTTTCATTTTGAACAGAGGGTTTGTCAGTCTGAATTAGGGATGGGCATGATTAATCGATAATTGATCATTAAGAATTTCATCGATTACGTTAATTTTAATCGACAAACCGAATGTAGGTTGCTGTGCGTAGCGTGACCAAACAGGGGTCCATACACGTGTCTCTCTGCACTCAGAAGGAGCGAGACACAAACAGTCGGTCAGTCTGCAGCGTACCGAAGCACAAATGCGTATTTAACGATGACTTGTACAAGAAATTCCACGCTTTCCGTTGCGTTCGGGACAAGTGTGAGTCCATGTGAATCCGTGTATCATTTGTTCATTCGTTTTTCAATATAAAACCAAAAATAAGAAAACGAAAAAACAACAGTTTTCTTTGTTATTTGTCTCCAAAACCAAAATGAAAAAACGGATAACGATTCGTTTTTTCAGTTTTCGATTTTGTGTTTAAATGAAGAATGGAAAAAACGGATAACGGCCGTTTCCCGTTTACGTGACTTCCGTGACTGCGATGCCGAACTTTTGCACCGCATACAGACTGAACCGGGACTGATCCAGGTCCAGACCAGAGCGGGACTGAGACCGGGACCAGACCGGGACCAGGGCGGACTCCGAGCCTCCACGGGGTCCGAGCCTCAGCTTCGAGCTCCGGCCCTGCCGTGGGCTCTGAGCCTCCGGTCTGGTCCCGGTCTGGTCCTAGTCTTGTCTCGGTCTCGGTCTCAGGCCCGCTCTGGTCCCGGACCTGGTCCATTTGAACCAAAAGCTCTTAGTTCGGTTCGTTTTCGTTGGTGTGAAGCGTCAGTCGGAGGCTTTGCTCCACCTCGGAATCAGCCGCGGTTCTTGAGCGCGGAGGACCAGAGCAGCTCTGTCCCGGTCTCAGTCCTGCTCTGGTCTCGGTCTGGTCTCGGACCTGGATCCGTCCTGATTCAGTCCGTATGCGGTGAGACTGGGACCAGACCGGGACCAGACCGGAGGCTCAGAGCCCACGGCAGGGCCGGAGCTCGAAGCTGAGGCTCGGACCCCGTGGAGCTCGGAGTCAAAGCTCGGAGTCCGCCCTGGTCCCGGTCTGGTCCCGGTCTCAGTCCCGCTCTGGTCCCGGTCTGGTCCCGGTCTCAGTCCCGCTCTGGTCTCGGTCTGGTGTCGGACCTGGATCAGTCCCGGTTCAGTCCGTATGCGGTGCAAAAGTTTGGCATCGCAGTCACTGAAGTCACGTAAACGGGAAACGGCCGTTATCCGTTTTTTCCATTCTTCATTTAAACACAAAATCGAAAACTGAAAAAACGAATCGTTACCCGTTTTTCATTTTGGTTTTGGAGACAAATAACGAAGAAAACGGTTGTTTTTTCGTTTTCTTATTTTTAGTTTTATATTGAAAAACGAATGAACGAATGATACACGGATTCATGTGCACAGTGTACAAAGCAGGAACATATGTTTCAGTGTCCAGTGGGAAAAAGCTTTACCAGGTGAGAGTCGCGCAATGTCGATGACGAGTCCCCACCTCCCACCCCCAGTACGGTGTCCTGGTTTTGACAAACGCAAATATGGTCACACTAACCTGTATTCCACTGAATCATGTCTTTTAATCCAACAGAAATTGGCCGCATCAGCGACACAAGAGCTGTATTTTTATCTTCGCTGAGTTTATGCGGTTTTAAGTTTAGTTTCTGTGAGAGTTGCGCAAAACTGAATTAAACACATTATAATGTCAAACGGGCTGATGTGGCTCTAGAGTCGTTACGGTTTATATGTCGTAAAGTTGAATTTATTTATGCAGATTAGTAGTGCAGATAGTAATAATAATGATGATCATTTTAATATAAAACGTTAATGATTAATCGATAATCGATCGTTAATTCTTCCGACGATCGATTAAGAAAATTTCATCAAATGCCCATCCCTAGTCTGAATAAAGTTCACAAGCAGCTCTGCTTTTTCTGATGGGATAGACATAGCATTACAGAGTAGGCTGGTGAGTGTTGGAATAAATCTCTCCGGTTGCTTTTGGATCACCTCTTCTAGTACATTGAAACCTAATATTGGCAGAGTCGGCGTCAGAGCACATCTACTGGAGGGGCATGGGTCACCAGCAGGGGGGGCACTGCCATTTGAGAAATCTTTTAACGCGGTGGAGTCATACACAGCAGACATGCTATCAAACACGTTTCTTTAACAGTATTAGGCTAATTATGTGCTGTTATTATTATCATTATTATATTAAGATTATTATTATTAGCTGCAATAGTTGTTGAGGCTGTGTGGTAGACGATACGCACACAAGACAATAATAAAAGGTTGAGGTTTATTAAAAAACAATAAGGCCTGCCACTGGTTGTAAACATTAAACAGCCTTCCGTCAAAAACACCTCTGAACTAGAAATAGCCACGCATCGGACAGCACCAGGGCTGTAGTGAGCGTGGTACGCGAGGGTAACGCCGTCCAGTCCTGTCCTATAGAGACCTGAGACTTGAGGGACCGGGACTAAACCAGGACTAAACCAGGACTAAACCAGGACTAAACCAGGACTAAACCAGGACTAAACCAGGACCAGTGGCGGCTGATGGTATAATTTTTGGGAGGTGCACCAAGGGCAAAATTATTAATATATATTATGAATAATATATGTATTATATATATAGGCTGTAGTATTATAACAAATACCAGAAACAGACATTTTGATTAGTATTGGCTGAACAATATCGATCAGAGCACAATGAACAGCCAAGCACAAACTTCACGCAACAAACACAACGTAACACACCGCTCACACCCAGACCCAACAATGTCAACAAAACTACAATAAGAGACATGAACACAGATGCCGCTCCTCCAGCACACAGCAGAACAACCAGAGCAGCTCCATCGCACCCGTGAGCTCATTTACGCACTATTTAACTATTAACTCTATAACACTCTTTACTTGTGAGGCTCCAAGTTCAGATTTGCCGCAAACTAATGAAAACCAGCCTCTTACCTTCTCCAGAGACTGAAGCAGAATGTTTCCTCTATCCACTGTCCCATTGGTTCTGTTTCCAAAAGTGTATTGTCCAATATGAAGAGATGAAACTGGTCCAAATCCTGGTCCAGTCTGGTCCGTGACGCGAGGTCCAGGAGCCGAGTGCACGAGCGGTTGTAAAATTAGTCTTAATCCCACTTCCCACTGAAATCTGAAAGTTACAGTCAGTCCATATCAGCACCAGGACACCAGGTAGAATTATGCCTCTGCGCGCTATGCTCAGGTCAAACTTTTACACCCAGAAACGAGCGGGCAAAGGCGGGTAGAGCAGCGAGCAACTGCCCTGGCCCCGGCGGCGGCAGCGAGAGCCCCGGCCCAGTGGCGACTGCACGGGGTCCGGGCGGCGACTGTCCCGGGTCCCGGCAAAGAATGTCCCGGCTCCGGCAGCGGTAGCGACAGTCCCGGGTCCCGGCGGCGGGTCTGTCAGTGTCTTTGACTCTGTTCTCGCCATTTCCTGTGTGGAGCTTTAGGCTAAAGTAGCAGCTGCCGCTAATCGTGAAGCTGCAACGAGTTGACGCAGCAGGTTGACGTGAGTGACAGGACAGTTGTCCAATCACACTACACTAAATAAACAGAGACTGTGATGTCATTGATGTCACAGTAAACACCAACACCAAATATTGGTCTTTCCATAGCAAAACTACTAACGAGGAAAGGCATAGTGATTGACAAGTTGGGGTCTACATTGCCCACCAGATTAACTGTTATAGCGACCCAACCCTAAAATGGAAGAATGTCCCCATTTACAGCATGCAGTCTTAAATCATCCTCCTCACTGATAATCTCACTGATGGGTCTCACTAAAATGTCAGGTAAGTATCTATTTTTACACTCTTTATCAATGATGCTTACTTGGGCCCCTGTGTCTAATAGTGCACTGACTGCTAAACCATTTAGATTACACTGGGTGAGAGCTTTCTTCCCAATAAGATTCGCAAGTTTTTCACTTTTTACATCAGGTAAATCTGTAGCCATTGTGTTGACATGTTTGGTTTGGGTTTGTTGTTCTTTTTGCTGTCCCTTGTCTTTACTAATGGCAAGTTAGGACGAAGGAGGGGACCCGATCATTGTTTGTCCTGTGACAGTGACCAGCTCCAGTTTCCCTGACGCGGCAGCTTCTTGAGGCAGCCCACTGCTTGATGTCCTTCGTCTCCGCAGTAAAAACAGTGAGGACAATCAGGACGGTCCTGTGCAAGACATGTGGCACAACCATGACGTTTTGGTTTCTGATAATTTGCTTTAGTTTTCATGTACTGATTTGTCTGGTCTACTTTTTGTGACTGCAAATGTTCAACCATATTTGTTAACTTTTCAACCTTGTCAACTAGCTGTTGGATGATGTCAGTCTCTTTATCAGTTTGTCTTTTCACAACAGTGTCCTCTTTTACAGAGATACCCTGTGCCACATTTACATCAGTTGTTGCACTGTGCACATTGGTACCTCTGGGGCGTGACACTGGACCAAGACGACGCTGTCTTTCACTCTCGTCACTCATTACTTTTTTTTAGATGTTTGAGTATAGCTTCATCAGTGACTGAAGGGTCGGCTAGTAACGGTTTGAGTTCTCTGCGAATGTCACTGTGTTTGTGTCCTAGACCCTGGTACACTGTGTGAAGAAACACATCTTGAACCGTGCTAGCACTATACTTTACATCTGTGGCAATATGCTTTGAGGCAAGCAGGATCTTTTGCTTTAAGCCTATGACTTGATAAAGGAACTGCTGGGGTGTTTCACTGTCATTTTGCTTAGTGCGCATTAATTCTTGGAAAAGCTCAGTGTTGCTCTGTTCACCAAGATGGGAGTGCAAAAAGTCTTTCAGTTCTTCTACAGTTAGTTCATCTTTATTCATCAGCATGTCTTTGAAATTACCTGGTTTGATGACTCTTAAGACAGCTCGGACTATTTCAGCATCACTAAACTGCTCTTTGAATCCTTCTTCAATCTGGCGACAAATGTTGTTGTAACTGATGTCTGACCCTTGGTCTCCTATCTGACCACCTTGTACTTTGAACTCTCTCCGGTGAAGGTAAGAGAGATCTCTGAGTGACACAACTTTCTCATATGCGGTGGAGTTGATAGGGTTACTTTGAGCTCTAAACTGTGACCTCGACTGTGGCTGTACAGGTGATTGATGGGCAGACGGAATAGCATCTGAGGGCATGTACTGTGCTACCTTTTAACTTAACTCCTCATAACTGTGAAGCAGCTCCTGCAGCTCTGTGTCATTTGAGCTCACATGTTGGGACTCAGAACCATCAGTTTTCTCTTTTTCAAAGTGATTTTGGCTTTGTACAATGTCATTAAGTTGTGTGTCTGGGGACTGGGCATTTGAATAATTCACAACAACACTGGTTGTCAATCCACGGCTTTGTATGATTTGTTCAATCACATCTTGGAGCTGTAGTAAATGTGACATCAACCGATCCTCAGATTCTAGTAAACCGTTGCTGCACATAACACCACTGATGTACTGAAAACAACTCTCTTTGTCCCCTGGCATAAGATGTGACTTGTCCACTCCAGGCATGGTCCCCAGTGATTTGGCGAGCTGGAATAGTTCATTTGCTGAGAGGGTGAACAGACTCCTCTTGATGCTCCACACCAAGCTTTTCCTTTCACCTTCTGCTGACTCCATTTCCTTTCACCTGGTTCACACCGATGTTGGTTCTTTTCACTCTTTTGACCTTGACAGGCATTGTTTCAGTACACCGTAGTTTTCACTTTACTCAGCACCACTGGCGTAAGGGTGTCGACTCTTCATCAGTAGGCAGCAGCTCTCTCTCTGGTCACCGCTGGGCTCATCAGGGTTGACCAATACTCTCCCCGTACGGGCCACCAAGAAACTAGCAGGTATTGGGCCGGCACAACCACTGTTGGCAGTTTAAAATATTTGTGTGGGGAGAGACTGGTTCTGAAATAAACAAATGGAGACGGAGATGGAGACGTTATTATCTGTGGCCTCTGCTTTCTGCTACTGCCGAGTAACAGGAAACAGAGGCCACAGCGCCCCCAAACCGTCTCACTGTATGCCTTGCTATCTGGTGGACAAAATTATAATTGCAATTGCATCTCAAAACTAAAACACCACTATTCCTTATTTACAGAATTTCATTACATTAAATAAAAACAATGTGACCACACATTTTGGGCATCACACAATTGTTACAGGCTTCTAGCTTCTGTCTGTGTGAGCTTGTTGTTCCTAATGGCAGTTTCTGCTGCTGTAATGTGTCATGAGGATGTGGTTAGAAGTGGTTAGAAGTTATAGAGAAATTCAGTCCATTGGAAAGTACTTCTTTCTCTGTCTGGGTGAACGTCAGGACCTACAAGCACAGAGAGAAAGGAGAAAGGAGAAAGAAGAACAATATATGCAGAAAGCCCTCTGTGTTTGTGGCTATCCAAAACCAAGAGAAAGGACAACAGAGAATCAGAACCCAGGAGAAAGGGGATAACTATTCTTTATATAGCTGGTGTTTCTGAAAAACTACAGAGGATTTTCAGACAACATGAGATCCCAGCCTATTTTAAACTCAATTGAGTGTAGCAAGGACTACAGAGAGTGCTACACTGGAGAAACAAAACAGCTACTTCACAAGAGGATGTACCAACACAGACGAGAGAGCAGCAGTGGACCTCAGTCTGCTGTACATCTCCACCTAAAACCTACAGGCCACTCTTTAGAGGATAGTGAGGCACAGATCTTAGCCAGAGAAAATAATTGGTTTGAGAGGAGAGTTAAATAGGCTATTTTTGTTAAGAAAGAAGAAAGAAAATCCTTCTCTAAACAGAAACGGAGGACTTAGACACCATCTGTCTCCTATTTACAACTCCATCCTCCATCCAGAGGTGTGAAAGCACTCATTATGGCCCTGAATGGTTATACTAATAAGGCCCCACACACAGTGCAGTTCAGAAGGCCTAGCTAACAGAAACTGTAAACAAGTGTGTTAATTGCAGAGTAGTTTCATTGTAGTTAGCTCCTCCCTTCAGCCAGATATAAGGATGTGTCCATCAGCATTTTGACCAGAACTGAAAAAGCAGCTTGGATGAGCTGCGAAATGTATTCAACCAAATAAACTTTTGTCCAGCTGACAAATTGAATTTCTCCTTTGCCATGGATTCCACCTGGACAACTGAGGGATTTTTATACAAAAATAAAGACAAAAATTGTCACATTTATAGAGCTTTCAAGGCACCCAAGTACCTCACATCAAAGACCCATCACCTATTACTCAAACACTGGGAACAAGGTGGATGAAGTGTCTTGCATAAATCTAAAACAACAGTTTTTCATCAGGTCAATCTGGTCTGTCTATTTGTTTAGTATCTGGGTATCTATACACTTTTTTCTCTAACATACCACAGCACAACTGTCTGATGTTTTGTGCATTGCAGATTGCAGCAATTGCCCTGTCTCTTGCCATGGGTTTGGAGAAGTATTGGAGAAGTCCTGCAGTGGAGAGCACAGTGGATGACTACAACAGAGTGAAATACCAACCTCAACCCTACCTCTCCTGACATTTGACCCCCTCACACAGCCGCTGCTTCAAATAACTCCTGCTATCTGTTGAGTATTAGTGAATGTTTTAAAAAGGCATTTTCAGCACAGCTCATCAGTGGCTGTTAAGACTGTTGACATTTCTGAGGGGTCTGTTCAGGGAGTTTGGGAGGTGGTCATTATTGGCTCTATTTTAGACATGAAAGTGGACACAACATACTGGTAGGATTTCCAAGAAATAGACTACTTCACCTTAGTGATATCCCAGAATTTTTTGTTTTGTAAATAGGAAATGCTTTGATAGTTAAGAGTGTGAAAATGCCGTGGAACTTCTTTTAAATACTTATAATAAATGTTGTTTCAAAAAAGACACAAACGCACTCACTCAATAAGACTATCTTTTATGTTTTTGTAGAAGACTTGTGCAGTCCTCCCATGTGGCCATTAGAGCACGCTGTATTAACTTAACAATAACCTGCTTTGATTCAGCATCTTTAGTGCAGCTCATCAGTTCACAGTGACACACATGGTGGATTTAACTGCTTCTTGGGGACATTACATTGACATGAGAGACTGGAGGTTAAAGGTTGTATGGAGGATTTTTTTTAGTTTTTTTTGTTTCAAGTTGTCAATGATAGAATTATAGAGGTGCAGTAGCCTTGTAATTATGATGACCAAAAAAAAAAGAATAAAAATTCATCAACTCTGGACGTGGTGGGGCCAGCTAAACATTTGCCAATAGATAACGACACTGTCTCGTTAGCTGACCGGCTGTCAATCAATCTCCCTACGTTTCTAGCGTAACTGACTTGCCTGCGCGCCGCCGGTACGTGGTTTACGTACGCCTGTCACGCAGTCCACAGACGCAAGACGCACAGACGCTGTTTACTCCACCAACGCAACAGTTCTTAGCGGCTTTTTTTTACCTATATCTTCCTCGCAGTTAGCACAAAGTTTGTTGCAATGGCGACAAGAATCCAGGAGCAGTTAGCCGCAAAAGAAAGTCAGTTTTTGAGGTCGCTGAAAGCAGAAGACAAGGGGAAAAGCAGCGAAGCCAAACTAAGGTGATTCTTGTGATTCATTCCAGCGATGGCGTGACTGAAGCAGACGCAGGGTCTAAAGACTGACGCATTGGTCGCCAAATTATTCCTGGACAGGTCACTTCTGCTTATTATGAAAACGTACTTTATTTCCAAGAGCTACTCAAACGTTTTTCAGGACACGAAAGCGATATCCTATGTCTGAAAACGTAATTTTCAAGGCAAAGAAAGAGTCCGCTTGCTGCTGCGTGTTGTAGCTAGTTCATTCGCACGGAATCTCCGCGCAACCTTCTCTGCACCCTTTCCTGCTCCTGTCCCCGCTGCCCGTTCCGCTCTTCCCCCTGCTCCTCACTTCTACGGGCACGGAATCTCTGCGCACCGCTCCCCTCTCCTCTCTCCTCTCTTCTCTCCCTGCTCCGCTCTTCTCCCTGCTCCTCACTTCTCGTCCGCGAACGAAATGTCCGCACACCCACTCCCCCCGCTCCTCACTTCTCCGCCTTGCCTAACCAACACTGTAGTTAGTTGTTTACAAGTCATGTGCAGCGCACCGGCTGTAAACAAACCTGTTTCTGGCGTAAAGAGGAGGCGGGAGAAGGCGTTTCTACGTAGGGAGCTGTAGGGGAGGGGGGGTGGTTTCACGCATGCGCAACATTTGAAAAAGGACAAACAGTCGCTGGATTTCTCGTTCCTTGGAAAATCCTCTATACAACCTTTAAAGTTAAGCCATCACTACTTAATCTTAACTTATATCTTTAAATACATCTCTCTATATATCTTTATCTCTTGTTTTACAACAACCTTTTTGATATGTGGAAACCTCCACATAGAGCCCTTTTATCAAACATCTCTCACAAACCTGAGAAAGAGAATCTACTACAGACTCTACTATAGTGTGGAACAGACCCTTTTGAGTGTCCCAGTCTCAAAAGTGCTAATTCAAGTTTCTCATATCCTCAGTTTGAACCAATTAAGGATCTACTAAGGGTAAATACTGAATTTTCTGGGGTGAGAAGGTTACATGCACAATTTCCCAAGTAGCAACCACAGCCACTGGAAACCACCTATTTTATAAGAGCAAATAGTATTGAGTATTGCACAACGACAGTCACAGTGCAACCTCCTGCCATCACTGAATATATCTGAGTGTGAATATATATGTAGCTGACCACACAGTTTTTATTGGAGATAGATAGAAGAACCACTTTAACACTTTAACTATTAACTGTGTATGACATACACTAAACCACTTTAAAGAATCAGAAAACATTTAATTCATCTACAAAAGGATTTTAAACAGACATGCAGTCAACCAGTATGTTGAGTAGTTATGATCATTGTAGACTGTAGATTGTAAGCCTGTTAATATCATACAAAAGAAGAACAAGAAAGAATGATGAATTTACCACATCCATTTTTCTGGTTCCTGTCAGTAAAATGTTTGTTATGAACATTGTAGATTGTAAGCCTGTTAATATCATACAAAAGAAGAACAAGAATTTACCACATCCACCTTTCTGGTTCAGTAAAATGTTCATAACTGTTCATTGTAATCCTGTTAAGACACGTAAATTCCACCGGCAGAACTGGTTACTCTAGTACTGTTTCTGAACACAACTACAGTACTACTACTACTACTATGAGATTTATATCAAAGTGAATAAACTCCATGATAATTGTGGCCTGCTAATTCTATAGAAAGAGGGAGTTCTAGAAGTGCATATAAGTCCACCTAATCTTTAATTATGTTTTTGTAAGAGATAATATTTCTGTTGCTGCTGTGTGTCTCTGACTTTTGCAGAAATGGTCTTGCAGTTCATTTCATGGTTTGTTTAAGTTTACACACAAATTCTGCTCAGTTTTTTCACCATACAATAATATAACATAAAACAAACTTATTAATAACAAGTACAATTTGAATGAGTCCAGGACCTACTATGGGTGAATACTGGGTTTTCTGGGGTGAGAACAGCACAGGGTGCAGCACAATTTCCCATGTACCAACCTCTGCCACTAGCATAGCTGCCAATGGTTATAGAAAATGGAAAGCAAATGGACAAATGTACTTTACCTTGTGTACTGTGGATTTGTACCAAGGAAGAGGAAGAAAAAAAGACAATAAAACAAAGAAATGTTTGCTACTTTTGTATGAATATATGTTTTACAAAAATCTGTTTGTGTAAGGACACATTTTCCACCCAGACCTGCGGTTATGTTTGATGTGACATAATCAAAATGAAACTAAGCTATGGGGTTGTGTGTGGGTTTTTTAAGGTAGAAAGAGACCAAACTGAAATGACTGTCACGATTATGTTTAACAGAGCTTATAAAAGTGTTATGGTAGTCATGGGAAGAATATTGGAAATGTATTTAATTGAAAAATATTGAATACCAGCATTAAAAATGTATTCTATTACATTGTCCTTCTGAATACTTAGAATACTTTCATACTGAGTAGCATTTTATACTAAGGAAAAAACAGGGATCAAAAGAACTGTGTTCATACATTTATTACTAATTACAGATAATAGATGAGACTGAAAATGTGCTCAGTTGCGGTCAGTAAGAAAATGGCTCCAGCAGTCATGTACATTTCTTGGCACCAAAACCGCTTTCCTGTAAAACCTTCATACAGGAAAACTGTGCTGCTGTTTATGTAAACAGTCATAAACTACATTGTCAGGCCCATACACTTTCACATTTTTAGACTAAGAAATTAAATACAGGCTAAACTCATCCATTGCATTATTAGTTTTTTGGTCAGTTTGGTCTCTCAGAATGTAAGCTTTCATGTGTAAACAACCAAATTGTCTAATCTGCTCCAGAAAATGATTTATGATTTCATTTAATCACCCTGCAGCCATTGTTTTACATGTGACATTTAAATTTCAAAGAAAGTTTTCTCAAAATGCATTTTTCTCCCAGAGGCCCTTAAAGTAGCATCAACATACACCAAACTTTTCAATGCAGCACTTCATAACATAGATTGTACTGACTGATTTGTTGATATTTATTTAAAAATTTGATTGACCAAGTTAGTAAAAAAAAAATATATATATGAATTTTTAGAACAATCTTTTCAATAAGATTTAAAAATCCAATATACCTTCTGTAAATATTTGTTGTATCTAACTTTTTTTTTTAACCTGGTTTTCTCCATGTTTCTGTTTTAATCGTTCTAAAAAAATACATTTTGGCAATTTGCTATATATTTTTTTATATGAAAACATCACACAAAAAACAAAATCTTGTAAATAAATGTAGCAAGGTGGTGCACTGTAAGCAATTGCTGTAAATTTACGGCCAATTTCCAACAGTAATATACTGTATTACTGTAATACAGTTTTATACTGTAATTTGCAATGCATTGTGGGCTGCTGAACGTGAAGCAACAGCACACATGCCTTCAACAGTATGTTAATGTAATAAATCAGAGTAAATCACAGTGAACTACAGTATTTTTGAAATCTGGTGCGCGCTAAACTTGCGAGGGAAAGTTTTACTGCCAGTGCACCGGAGACATGCGTTGCAAGACGACCTGCTTCCTCTGCATCGGATTGTGCATCTACAAATAAAACGGTAAGTAAAAACTGTCTTTGCCAAGAGAATACAAGTAAAATCATGTTTGAAATCGAACTGTTGCTCAACAAGTTATCTAGTGAGTGACTGTGTTATTGTAATTTATTTTTTGCATTTGATTTTGCTATTGTCAATTTAATATACTGCTCTTCCTTCGAACGAGTGACAAAAGCAGCTCAGTTAAAGGTTGTATGGAGGATTTTTTTTTTGTTTTTTTTGTTTCAGTTGTCAATGATAGCATTATAGAGTGCAGTAGCCTGTAATTTGATGACCACATCAACTCTGACGTAAACATTTGCAATAGATAACGACATTGCCTCGTTATCTGTTAGCTGACAGGCTATCAATCAAACTCCCTACGTTTCTAGCGTAACTGACCTGCCTGCGCGCCGCCGGTACGTGGTTTACGTACGCCTGTCACGCAGTCCACAGACGCAAGACGCACAGACACTGTTTACTCCACCAACGCAACAGTTCTTAGCGGCTTTTTTTGACCTATATCTTCCTCGCAGTTAGCACAAAGTTTGTTGCAATGGCAGACAAGAATCCAGGAGCAGTTAGCCGCAAAAGAAAGTCCGTTTTTGAGGTCGCTGAAGAAGAAGACAAGGGGAAAAGCAGCGAAGCCAAACTAAGGTGATTCTTGTAGATTCATTCCAGCGATGGCGCGACTGAAGCAGACGCAGGGTCTAAAGACTGACGCATTGGTCGCCAAATTACTCCTGGACAGGTAACTTCTGCTTATTATGAAAACGTACTTTATTTCCAAGAGCTAGTCAAACGTTTTTCAGGACACGAAAGCGATATCCTATGTCTGAAAACGTAATTTTCAAGGCAAAGAAAGAGTCCGCTTGCTGCTGCGTGTTTGTAGCTAGTTCATTCGCACTGAATCTCCGCGCAACCTTCTCTGCTCCCCTTTCCTACTCCTGTCCCCGCTGCCCGTTCCGCTCTTCCCCCTTCTCCTCACTTCTACGGGCACGGAATCTCCGCGCACCGCTCCCCTCTCCTCTCTCCCTCTCTCCCTGCTCCGCTCTCTTCTCCCTGCTCCTCACTTCTCGTCCGCGAACGAAATGTCCGCACACCCGCTCCCCCGCTCCTCACTTCTCCGCCTTGCCTAACCAACACTGTAGTTAGTGTTTTACAAGTCATGTGCAGCTCACCGGCTGTAAACAAACCTGTTTCTGGCGTAGTGAGGAGGCGGGAGAAGGCGTTTCTACGTAGGGAGCTGTAGGGGAGGGGGGGTGGTTTTCACGCATGCGCAACATTTGAAAAAAGGACAAACAGTCGCTGGATTTCTCGTTCCTTGGAAAATCCTCTATACAACCTTTAAGGCAAGGCAAGGCAAGTTTATTTGTATAGACAATTCGTACACAAAGTAATTCAAAGTGCTTTACAGAATAAGAAATACATTAAAATCATAATAAAAAAAATCAAAACATAAATAATCATGAAGATTAAAATTAAAAAAGAGAGACATAAATTGGAGAGAAGAGTGCGGAATGAAAACTTTCAGTTATATGCACAGTTAAACAGAAATGTTTGAGTCTGGATTTAAACAGCGCACAGAAGAGGCCTGTCTCACATGTTCAGGAAGACTGTTCCAGGTTTTTAGCTGCATGAACCTGAAACTCTGACTCCCCTTGTTTAGTTCTGACTCTGGGCACCAGCAGGAGGCCGGTCCCTGAGCTCCTCAGAGTGCGAGATGGTTCATATGACACTAACATGTCACAGATGTACTTTGGTGCTCGGCCATGGAGACTTGTACACAAGCAGAGCTGCTTTAAAGTCTATTCTCTGAGGCACAGGAAGCCAGTGCAGAGACCTGAGCACAGGACTTATGTGCTCGTACTTCCTAGTTCGAGTAAGGACCCGAGCTGCAGCATTCTGGATGTTCTGCAGCTGTCTCACAGCTCGTTTGGAGAGACCAGTGAGCAGACCATTACAGTAGTCTAACCTATGGAAAATGTGATAGTTCTCCAAGTCGCTTTAACAGTAAACTTGATTTTTGTTTTTTAGATGTAAAGGCTGCAGATTTAATGTACACAGTCCGTTAGACATGTTCAATGAGGCTCGTAGGGGGCGGTTTATCGGAACATGCTTTTTTATTTTTATTAAATTTTTTCTGTCTTAAGTCTCCCTACTACGGGTGGCCGACAGGGGCCAAACGCACTGCAAACAAAAAACGTGGTGCAAATGGAAAAAACGCGCTGCAAGAAACAAAAAACAAATGCATCATCATTAAATGCGCTGCAAATGGAGAAACGATGCAAAGCACAAAACGACGCATACCAAGAAAACACCTGCAAAAGAAAAACGCTGCATAAAAAGTCACCACAACGGAAGTGCTCCAAACCTGCAGGGGGCGCTCTCAGTGTAACAGCTCAATGGAGAGACACACCGGCTGGAGAGAGACAGGTACTCCTTATGAGAGAGACGGAAAACGACTATAAATTACAGCGGGAACAAATTATTGTTACGGTAATGTGGCTTTTATTTTATTATATTCATGTATTGTGTTTATAAATAATATAAATATCGCTGTACAACGCGGTACTTCACGTGCCGGTTATTTTATTGTATTTCACACCAGACTTTACAAGGCGATACATTAGCATGTCGATTAGCTTGTTTGCTAATAGCGATCAAATAAGAATAAGATAAGATAAAAAGATTAGAGATTGATACAAAACACCCGTTTTAATAGTACATTTAAAAGCCATCTTATCGCAGTCTTCCATACGATACAACGCTGCACATTAAGTATTATGCTTATTATGCCAGCAGTTAACTTATACACTTATGATCTCCGCTGTTTGTGTATATTAAGAGGTAGTGTATAAATACCCATATCAGTGACGTTACTTATCACGTTTCTGATTTCAGTTTTCTAGTTTATACTGATCTATCGTCTTTTTCCAGGCCAATATGTTTTGTCCTTACTGCGGACACGATCTGGGAACTACCGATGTACCAATGTCCTGTGGCTCATGTGGCTCCAGTGTGCATTTTTTAGCAGAATATGCAGACGGTAAGTGGACTCATATCCAGTTTTTAAATAACATTGATATGATCAATGATGTTAATGCCACTTTTTCATGTAAAATGCATTCATGTATATTTGGCTTGTGATAATTCTAATAAAATGTCTGCCTTTATCCCACTTTATGTTTATAGGGTCAGCATCAGATGTCCTCACAGATGACCTAATAAGAAGATATTTTAATGAGAGCTACAGCAATGCGGAGATTTTGGATTTTTTAGCTTCTAAACACAATGTGCACATGAGCCTTCGCTCCTTGAAGAGGAAGCTGAATATGCTGTCTTTGTTCAGACAAAAGAACTACTCTACTCTTGCCAGTGTTTGTGGGGCCATACAGGAGGAGTTAAAGGGTCCAGGGCAACACTATGGCTACCGTTCAATGTGGCAGACATTGCGCCTAAAATACTCGCTGACAGTTAGGAGGGATGATGTTATGGCCCTGATGAGAGAACTGGATCCACAAGGAATTCAACATCGTGCAAGCAGAAGATTTGTTAAGCGAGTTTACACTTCTGATGGACCGAACCATGTGTGGCATGTGGATGGATACGATAAGTTGAAACCATACGGTTTTGGAATCAGTGGCTGCATAGATGGATACTCGCGAAAGGTGCTGTGGTTGAAATGTGGAGCAAGCAACAATGACCCAGTGGTCATTGCCCAGAATTACATGAACTGCCTGACAGAATATGGAATCATTCCAATGCGACTTCGTACTGACTGTGGCACTGAAAATGGCACAATGGCAGCAATTCAGTGTGCCTTAAGATCATCTCACACTGACGACTATGCTGGGGCTGCTAGTCATTTGTATGGCTCTTCAATGGCAAACCAAAGAATTGAAAGCTGGTGGTCTTATTTTCGCAAACAAAGGTGTTATTATGGATTTCTTTAAGTGTTTTACATGCTAGAAGCACATTTCTAAAATAGTCTTTAAAACACATAGAAAATAGACCATTGTGGTCCTTGAAAGTTTCTTGCTTTTTTTGAACAACAAATTAAAACATTTTCAATTGCATTAGAATCCAAAAACATTCCCTGAAATGCATTGCCCTAATTCCAGCTTGTGTTTTCAGGTCTCAATTTTGGATGGACCTTATGAATGATTTGAGAGAGCGAAATCTCTTTAACAGCAGTCATGAGCACACATGCCTCCTGCGATTTGCATTTATGGATATGCTACAACATGACCTTGATGAATGCAGAAAAAAGTGGAACACTCATACAATAAGACCTGCTAAACAGTCTCGTTGTCCATCTGGGAAACCAGAGGTCATGTACAGCCTACCTCACAGGTTATTCATTTATGTATTTATTTATTACCTTAATTGAAATAACTGGATAAAATGTAACAATAGACCTAGACAAACTTTACTGATCCACAAGGGAAATTACTTGGATACAGTAACCCACACATCACAATATAATAACAAAGAGCAACAGGTGTGAAGTGAAGTACATTAAGAAAAGATGTGAAAAACCCTTGCACTTAATAGTATTGCATATGGTAACAGTCTTGCGCTCAGCTAGTTGAGTCCAAGCTACACGTAACATATTTTTACTCCCAGGTTTGGTGGAACTGACTGTGGGTTTCCGGTTTCACTGGAGGAACTGGGGCCATTTCAGATTGAGGCAACACACAGTTCATGTGGAGATCGTCATCTCCAGTCACACTTTGAGGATCTACAAAGACAGAGTGGTCTAATGCAGCCAATGACCTGGGAGACCTGTGTGGAACTTTATATTAGATTGAAGAACATGGCTGAGTTGTAACATCACTAATACAGGTAATAACTGTTGAACTTCAGACACTAAAGGTCAACCTATCAGTTATACAATAAAAAAATTAGTACAGTCCAAAACCAGGAGAGTTTTGTATTCCAAAGTCCATGTCCTTTTGAAACTCTTCATAAGTTGTTGACAATGGAATTTCCATGGTGTTTGCACAGGTTCTGCTGCATGGGAAGCGAGACACCCTTTGAAACACCAACTTTGGTCTTGGCTTAATCCCAGATGGGGGCAGAGAACAGAGTCCTGTGGCGAACATCAGGATGTCAGGGAGGGAGAGTCCTGTTTGTTTATCTTGGGAGGAAAAAAAAAAGCATTATTGATCATGTTCTTAAAATGTGTTTTATTAAAGTTGTTATTCATACAAGATGAGAGAAACATAATAAACCTTCTGTATCAAGGAGATAGTCTCTCCAGAATGCTAATACTTTGGTTTCTTCTTGGCGTCTTGTGGTGCCTTGTTCACTGAGTTGAACCTCAAAAAGATTTTCCAGTATTGTGGATGTCAGCTGCTCCACACTTGAGCACATAAATGTCTTGAATATAGATGCATGCTGCTCCAAAGCATGAATCATGTTAAGTGTTGAAAGCCCATCCTTGAACCTACAAAACATCAACAGAGCAAAAAAACACAAATGTTTAGAACAATAGCAGTATCAGAAGGGATAGTTCAACAAATTGGACTACTGCCATAATCCCTATAAACATAGAGATACGTACATTACCTTTTATCGGTGCCAAAATGTTTAACTATTCCTTTAAGCATACTAATTACTTGGCAGTTAATAATTAACATAAGACTTTACAACTTATAACTAATTAAATTCATTTAATCAATGAATATGCAAAAAAAAACAACAACCTTTGAATTGAGAAATGGTTGCGGTAAATGAAGTACCACTGCATGAAGTCTTTCATTATTATCTTCTTGTCCAATACAACTTTTGGATACTGAAGACAACCAGCCATCTGCAACAGACTTGAATGTTTGTCGATCACTGCATGCAGTTCAACCAGTGTTGCTGCACTGGATATCTGCAAGACAATAACCATACATTTAAGTGAAATGCCACTAACTTCCCATACTGAAAGATAAAGATGGAAAGAAATCACACAATTTTATATTGTCTATGCCAGCAGTTTTCAATAGGTGAGACCTGCCTCCCCTGGGAGGTGCCAAAGAGCCACTGGAGAGACGCGACACACACAAACTAAATCAGGACTGAACCCAGGACTGAATCAGGAGGACTAAACTAGGACTAAGCTAGCACTGAACCAGGACTGGTGTCAGGCTACTGATGTTCAGTGATACTACCTGTCTTTACCTACTCTAAGGAGGAGGAGGAGGCTCACATTTACCCAATTTGAAAATCCTGGTCTATGTCATAAAATAGGAAGGAGGGGCTTAATTCAGATAATGTTCTGAGATGGTGCAAACTGGCTTTTACTACAAATGGTTGGGTTGTTAGATTACAAGTATTCACTATTCCATGTTTTTAAAAAGATGGAACAATACCTGAGAACCGAGTTTTAAACCGGTTTTAAAAATGGAATTCAGGGGATCAATTAGTCAAATTTGTGAGCTTTCTTGATTTGACCACAAACCTCAAGCAAGGAAGCTCTCATGGTGTCATCGGTGATGTCCTCAATCCTTGCCTCAAAATCAGCTGTTGATTTTCCCGTGAGGTGGTCGTATAGCATTTCTGACAAGAATCGAGGGCCTGGACCACCATGGACTATGGATGTAGCGATCATCCTCCCAACATGAAAATACTCATCATCTCTGGCAGCTGTTAACATTTTACCATCCATTAGTCCACTATTAAAATCATTTTTGAGTTCACATGAAAATGCATACCAAAGTTAATTTCACTGAACCCAAGTGTAGAGCTAAAACCAGATGTTGAATTTTCAGTATGAATTTTCAGAAATGCAATGTACCTGTAATTTAAGTCTGAAACAATAAGATGTTTACCTGCACAGTCAAACGTGAGAAATTTCCTATCGTCTGGACCATCAAATATTCTCCTTGATCTAAGGCAGTCCATCAGCAGGGTGAGGAACTCTCGTTTGGGACCACCAGTGTCCACTGCATCCTCTGCTCGCCCCTCATCATCAGTGAATTTAACCAAAATTTCATGTGATGGGTCATAAGATGGTCGCTTGAAGCCTCTGATTGCTCCATCCCATATATTTGCCCTGTTTATGTTGAACCTGCTGTATGAAGTGTTGGTAATCTTGGAGGCCAGGTCTGAAACAATGTCTTCAGCAGTCAGGTTCAAAACCTGCGGACTGCAAGAGAATATCAGTACATGAGTTCCAATATATGAGCCAACAATAACAATGAGGTACTAACTAGTAATATATCATACTGTTCTGCAGGGTAGTCTATGTGGTCATCTGTCTCAGACTCACTGTCAACTACTATAGGTGCATACATGGTGGTGTAGTTGCTGCAGGGAAAAAGTTCATTGATTCCAGTCAGTCAACAATACCTATATACATAGTACATTTCTTACACTTCCCAGAAAATTTAAAAAATATTTGTTGGAGTTCTAATGTTATTTTGACTTTGGGTGTGAATTGGGGTAGCTGGTTGAGAAATGTAGATTGACTGGTCTTTAGTAAGTTTTTTGTAATGTTGCAATATAGCAGTAAAAATGAATGTCAATAAATAGTTGGATATTCCAAGAAAGAAAGCATAGAAGTATAAAAAATGTGAAGGAATTGCAGGGCATACGCTAATGTATTATGTTCTTCATTTAACACATACACACACTAACCAAAAATGTTAAGGTTGTAACTGTCCACCAGCTTACCTATACCAGGTATTCAGATTCTGTGAAGATCTTAACTGATCCTGGGGAGTTGATTGCTGTCCATCCTATTTAAAAATAATACATTTTTTAAGTTAATCATTTAGCACTGTTACCTGCTTAGAACTAATGCAAGCCATAAAAGGATAGATACAAAGGACTTAGGATGACTAAATTAATTTCCAAAAT
Organism: Boleophthalmus pectinirostris; assembly: GCF_026225935.1. Taxonomy (NCBI): domain Eukaryota; kingdom Metazoa; phylum Chordata; class Actinopteri; order Gobiiformes; family Gobiidae; genus Boleophthalmus; species Boleophthalmus pectinirostris. The sequence continues at coordinate 21,591,260 of NW_026571133.1, read as the reverse complement.
TATTTACTGCTATTTCACAATTTTATGTTAGACAATCAATACTATTGGATATAATCTTACTTGATGAGATTCTGGTTGTTGGCATCTGGAGGGTCTGTGAATAACAAATAAATAATTAATCTTCCTAATTGTTTATGAAGAAAAACATCACTTGACTAAGGCAATTTTTACCCCTGCAAAATGTTGTCTGTTTTTGGGGTGCTCACATTATCTGGAGTGTCCCAGACCTGCGTGCAGCACATAATATAAATATACAGATATAACACATTAGATTAAATGTAATTTTATAACTTAACTGATAGTTAAATGGTAATGTACCTGGCAATAGGCAAATTTGCTATGTCTTTTACATATATACACTCACCACAGTGTCAGAGAGTTCACTTTCCACAGATGGCAGGTTCACATGGACAACACTGTCATCTTCACTAGAAGACTGTCCAGTATAGCCTTCAAAAAAGGCATTTAAACAAAAATGACTATAATGTTCTGAATAATTTGCAGACTTTATCCTGCACAGATAAGATACCAATAGGAAACCATGAATTAATACAAAATGGAACACTTACAACTGGTTTCAAAATCCTCTGCAGTGCAAATGTAGAGTGTTATCCTCTGGTAGGCCTTCCCAATTGCCTCCTTGTACTTCTGAACAGTGAAAGGGTCATTTGTTCCTGGGATGTTTCTCACTTGTCTGCCATCAGGGTACAACAAAACATGGACAACATCTTGCATGTCCTGGTTAAAATCCATGTGTTTTTTAACAGCAGCAGCCAATAGCTGCTCTGATGACCAGTGAGGCTGAATGTCCAGAGGCAGTGATTTCCCTCTTACAGGTTTTAAGGAGTCACCTGTCAACCTCATAACTCCAACATAAATCTGCAAAATAACAAATGACAGTAAATAAAACAGAAATACAACATGACAAATCAATATGATATGTCACTTAACAAGGTGTAGATCTGCACTGACAGCCAAATCTGAACAGCCTATGCAACACCCTATGTAAACAACATATCATACCTTCACTGGTTTCTGTTGCTTTTCACTCTGAGAGGCCTGACGTTTCTTTGAAAAGAATGACTTTCTCTCCCTGTCTTTAACTGCCCTAAACCTCAGAAATGTTTCTATGCTTCCTGCTAAAAAAAAAAAACACATAGGAATTACATACTGATTCAATGCTCTTACTGAGTTCATAGTTATGTTCATATAAAATTACTTTCTGCAGGGCATTTCAATATACCTCTAATGCCAGTTACTAATCCAGGGTAGTGAAGAGAAAAGTGTTTTTTGTATATACAAGAACAAGATCTGAACCTCTCAGGCTCCCTTCTGATAATTTTTGTCACAAAATCATGAATCTGTTTACCTTGACTGGTGGAAGGTTGTGCAACATCAATATGTGCGTGAGTTGCAGGCGTCTCCTCCTGGACGCGTTTTAAAAAAGTGACGTTTTTGCCACACGCACGGCAAAAGGCAGGTGAAGCTGTAAGCGCAGATCCACAAAATGGACAGTACATCTGCAAGGGGAAAGAAAAGGAAAGGGTTTAAGTATAGAAGACTGTACTATTAAAACAGGTGTTTTGTATCAATCTCTAATCTTTTTATCTTATCTTATTCTTATTTGATCGCTATTAGCAAACAAGCTAATCGACATGCTAATGTATCGCCTTGTAAAGTCTGGTGTGAAATACAATAAAATAACCGGCACGTGAAGTACCGCGTTGTACAGCGATATTTATATTATTTATAAACACAATACATGAATATAATAAAATAAAAAAAAGCCACATTACCGTAACAATAATTTGTTCCCGCTGTAATTTATAGTCGTTTTCCGTCTCTCTCATAAGGAGTACCTGTCTCTCTCCAGCCGGTGTGTCTCTCCATTGAGCTGTTACACTGAGAGCGCCCCCTGCAGGTTTGGAGCACTTCCGTTGTGGTGACTTTTTATGCAGCGTTTTTCTTTTGCAGGTGTTTTCTTGGTATGCGTCGTTTTGTGCTTTGCATCGTTTCTCCATTTGCAGCGCATTTAATGATGATGCATTTGTTTTTGTTTCTTGCAGCGCGTTTTTTCCATTTGCACCACGTTTTTTGTTTGCAGTGCGTTTGGCCCCTGTCGGCCACCGTACCTGTATGTTTTTTTTGGATTGCTGATTAGACTTTTAGCGTAGAAACAAAATGAGCCTTCCTGAAAAAGCCTCCCCCGAACAAGTACACTGAGGAGTTTTATGAAAACAGGAGGAATCGGTGACGACTGGCGTATATATATATACTCCGCTAATGACACTGGATCAGTCCCGGTCTCGTCCTGGTCTAATCCCGGTCTAGTCGTGGTTTAATCACGGTCTAGTCCCGGTCTAGTCCTGGTCTAATCACGGTCTAGTCCCGGTCTGGTCCCGGTCTAGTCCCGGTCTAGTCCTGGTCTAATCACGGTCTAGTCCCGGTCTAGTCCTTGTTTAGTCTCGGTCTAGTCCTTGTTTAGTCCCGGTCTAGTCCTGGTTTAGTCCTGGTCCGGTCCTGGTGTAGTCCTCGCGATCGGCTCGGTGATTGTGGCGTATATATTTATTCTCCGTTCATGTTTGTGGTTCTGGTTCTCGGGTTTTTCTTCCTGATAATAACGTCGCTGCGTCTCTGGATACTCGTCCCTGATTGGTTGACGCGGCGCGTCTGACGCGAAAAGTTCAGCATTTTCAACTTCTTGACGCTGACGCCTTGGACGCGCGTCTTGGCCGCTGACGCCAAAACGCTGAAGACGCGCCGCGTCGACGCCAGATTCGCGCCGCGCTGACGCCGAAAACGCGCCGCAAAAACGCAGGACGCTCTAGTCGCGCGTCCACATAGACTTTACATAGAAAGTGGACGCTTTGACGCTTTGGTCTGAACGGGCCTTTAGAATAAAGTGCAATTGCACTTCCACTACATTAGGGGGCAGAGCGCTCTCATTGGCAGAGTGTGCGCAGGGAGCATTCGCTCGGTGGTGTAGGAGTTTTGTTTGCACTGAGCATGCGCGCTTTGCACACAGCACAGAGTTTGAGTATGAAGTGTAGACACGAAGTGTAGCAGACCCTCAAGTGACACCATGAAAAAATATTTAACAGGGATGAGAAGACAGACGGAGAGAAACGGAGATAAAGAGACAAACGAAAAATCTCCCGAAAGCTAAGACGAGGAAATATGACGAAGCGTATGTAGCGCTTGGCTTCACTGTGACTACGGTGGGAGACGAGGAAAGACCGGTGTGCTTACTGCGTCTAAAAATGTTGGCAGCCGACAGCATGAAGCCCAATAAATTAAGGCGTCACTTAAATACATTACACCCCAATCACTCTGATAAGCCGCTTGAGTTTTTTCAGCGAAAACGTGCCGAATATTGCCGACAATCATCCCGCTTGTGACTGCTACTTCAGTAAACCAGCGAGCGTTGTTGGCATCATATAAGGTGGTAGTGTTATGCAGAGGTGTACTTATAACAATTTTATAGACAAATTATACTATTTATAGTCACGCGGGGGGGCGCGAGATGTTTTATTCGTCCTAGGGGGGGCATGACAGAAAATAATTGAGAAGCACTGCGTTAGCATAACCAGGAGGAAAAGAGGTGCATGAACTAAAGGTAGAACATATTTACATCTAACAGAGTGTATTAAGGGGTTATAACGAGTAAACTACAGTTGGTGGATGAGGAAATAGTGAAATTATAGAGAACAGAGATGCTGTGGTGAGTTTATTTTACTTTCTGTCGAGTCTGAATGCAATTTGTTAAACACTGAGTTGAGGCAAGTTAGTTAACGTTAATCCTTGTTTGGTAAAACAACTTTTACATGAGGCGTAACGATTTTTGTAACAATTAGACTGTTGAAAATGGGTTTGCTTTCTTGAAATTTTGAATTTAATTTATCTAAATTGTCTCTCTGTTGCAATATGTTATTTGGTCTCCCGCGTGCCACAGACACACGCACACAGACAGGAATAATAATGGCTGATGAATAGTGGTCTCATGGAAAATAATAATAATAATAATAATAATAATAATTCCAGTGGCAGAGCGTGCATTTCACACTTAGGCCTTCAGTAGTGCTCCGTCTGAAACAATCCTCAATAACTATTTCATGGTTACCTAGCTTACGAAGGATGTAATGTTATTGTACGTCCCTTATTTTTGATTATTGTGTTTGTTGCTGTTTAGAGTGGCAACGCTGGAATAAAGCCAGGAAGAGGAACAACAACTAGCCTGGTGACACTCATTTCTCCATGACTGAGATGATTCCTCTTTGAATCACTGTCCACACCTACTCATACGAATGCACTTACTTTTAAGAGGTAAAACACAAGCCTTACGGGACTCTTTGGTGGTAAAGCACAAGCCTAACTCACAGAACTTGTTTAAAAACTACACAAACTTCACCATACTATGTCACAGAACTCCTTTAAGACGTAAAAGTACCTCAGAGACCTATTTTAAGAGTTAAAACTATGGAGTAAGAAAGCTTTTAGAAATATTTGTGTGCATAGAATCTGTGCATATTTGGGAAATCCGTGCATATTTGTCTGGTTGAGCATAAAATAAATATTCGTAAAATCTCGAATGCGTCCAGTCGTACATAAAATATATTGTGTGTATTTTATCCATCAGAATACGAACTGAAAAGTTACGACATCAAGAATTACAATCACGAAATGAAAATTTACAATTACGCTTTTTTCAGTACGAATATGAATTCACAGACCCGACTCAACTGTCAAAACTACAACATCACTTCACAAGCAGAAGAAACATCAATCAAGATGCATGGTTACATGGTTTAAACTTGTTTTAGTCCTGGTTCAGTCCTGGTTCAGTCCTGGTTTAGTCCTGGTTTAGTCCTGGTGTAGTCCTGGTTTAGTCCTGGTTTAGTCCTGGCTTAGACCTGGTTTAGTCCTGGGATCAGTTCTGGTTTAGTCCAGGTTCAGTCCGTATGCGGCCCAAAAGTCCGGCATCTCGATTGATGTTTCTTCTGCTTGTGAAATGATGTTGTATTTTTGACAGTCGAGTTGTGTCTGTGAATTTGTATTCGTACTGAAGAAAGTGTAATTGTAAATTTTCATTTCGTGATTGTAAGTCTTGATGTTGTAACTTTTCAATTTGTATTCTGATGGATAAAATACACACAATACATTCTATGTATGACTGGACTCATTTGAGACTTTACAAATATTTATTTTATGCTCAACTACAGACAAATATGCACGGATTTCTATCCTATGCACAAGAATATTTCTAAACCAGGACTGATCCCAGGACTGAACCAGGAGGACTAGATAGTTTTTTCCCCCAAATGTTGCCATTGACTGAAATTCTTACTGAGATATAGTTCTATAGACAGCAGATAATACATTCCAGTAAATCTATATGCTGTAGATATAATTGCTTTTTGATAGAACATATACATGTACCTCACAGGACTAGGAAAATACAGCTTACCTACAGTTTCTTCCCAAATGTTGTAATTAATGCCTATTTTCAACAAGTTCTTACTGATGTGTATTTTCACAATTGTCTTAATATACATTTTCAAAATCTTGGAAAAGTGTGTTTTACAAATGTTGTTATTGATACATACTTTTAGATGTTCTTAGTGATGCATATTTGCAAACAGCAGAGAATACACTGGAGTAAATTTATACTTAAACTGCCTTTTGAGAGCATATAAGCATTCCTTAATTCTTTCTAGGTTAAACACTCATTTCCTTTGTATTAGTCGCCTCAGTGTTTGGCCCAATTGGTTGATCCAAGGTAAAGTTCAGTATGGTATTTGTTAAACAATAGTATGGAAACAGTTACAACTTTTTTTGTGCTTTCATGTTTGGTAAGGTCTCTGACATGCAATCTGAGAATTTTTTGTTAATTGCCATTGCATCCTGTAGACACTATTTGGCTATTTTTATTTTGCAACTCAATCTCTTTGGCTTGTCATGAAACATTTTTTTGTTTATTATTATTATTATTATTATTATTTTGTATTATTATTGTATTTTACAGTAACAGTATTCATATTGACAATGCCTGTTTCAATAAATATTTGTGTGATTTATATCCTTTGTAAATTGTTTATTGGTTATTATGCATAGGTTTAAGCCATAGTCCACAGAACAATTTAAATTTCGATTGCAGTGAATTTTGAGATTTTAGATATTCTAAAGTGCTGAGTCACTGTATTATGCCTGGCTACAGTAAACATTTAGTAACCCAAGGATGTTGTAAATTAAATAATCACTGAAATACTGCATTTTATTTTTACTGTAATAGGTTATGATCTGTGAATTGGTCAACAGTATGGAAACTACTAAATTACAGTATATTGGAGGATCTCTGCTGCCAGTAGTTAATTGTAAATAAAAAATAAAAAAAAGCACACATATATACTGTATTTCACCAAACAATAATAAGTTGTAAAGTCAAATTACTGTAAAATAACAGTAAAGTGCTGGCGTCTCTGCTGCCAGTACTTTACTGTAAATTAAAAAAAATACAGAAATATACTGTAATTCACTATTACAGCAATATGCCGTGAGGTGAATTCACAGTACAAATACTGTAAAATAACAGTAATGTGCAGGCGTCTCTGCTGCCAGCTCTTTACTGTTATTTTACAGAGAAATTCTTTACAGTGTGGGAATAAATAAGTTGTTAAAACTTTTTCCCACTCCATGATTACTGTTGGCACAGCCATCAAGGTAAGAGAAAGTAGCCGGATAAATTCGGAGGACAAAATAAAAGCAATGACATGGACTTGGTTTGGCCTGCATGCACTCACTGGATGCGAGCTGCTGCCATTTATTGGGATTGCACACCAGTGCGTAACCACACCCACACCCCAAAAGTGGGTCACGAAGTCAATTAAGGACACCCAAGTATTTAACAATTACATGATTACATAATTACATAATGTTATGGGTTTGTTTGTTTTTTTTTCTTTTGCCTGCTGTGTTCAAAATAAAGGATTAAATACAAATTAAATACAAATACAACATGATTCTTTTGTGTAACCAACAGAAGTTTCAAATTGATATCTCTAAGATTTTCTTCCTTTTCACCTTCAGTGTCTCACCTTCAAACTTGAAGGGGACAATGCACAAAAAAATCATGTAGCCTAACTTAATTGGTTGTGTCACATGATCCTTAACTCAAAATGTAGTATAAAATTACAGAGAAAAAAAACTGAGACAAAAAAGCAGAAATATAATAGTAGATAATTGCTGAAAGCAACAGTAGCTGCAAACATAACACATGAATAAGTTACAAATCCCCTGCATTGCAATATGGTGAAGTAACTTGTCAAATGGTAACTGTGGCAGGTTTTGTACATTTCCAACAGGTTGCTTCATGTGTGAGAGAAAGTGCGTTTCCGTGGTTTTGTCATTAAACTTTGGGAATTCCAGTGCTAAGACATTATGGGATGTGGTGCAATGGATTACGTAACACCTAATGTTTTGTATGTCTTTTAGTATAACTGGATTCACGTATGCTACATGACATCATTATCAGAGTCATACATTTAAAACCACAATATGTAACTTGGAGACGTTAGTGCTTTTCTGAGAACACAGTATGGCATTTTATTTATTTTATCTAACTAGACTTAGATAAACTTAACTTATCTACAAGGGAAATTATTTAGACACAGTAGCTCACTCATCACAATATAATATAATAACAAAGATAAAAAATGTATAAACGGTAATAATACATTCTAAATAAGTAGCAATAAAAGATAGCAGGTGTCAAAAAAATATATCATTATATTAATGTATATGTGCAAGTCAAAATAAAATTGAAAGATAAGTAATAAAATATAAAATCACAAAACTCCATGGAAAATCAGGCAAGGTTACAGGTCAGATCTGTGGAATATTGCAGCCATAGCAATAACATAAGCCAGACAGACATCATACTAGAGAAGTAACACAGTAACACAGTGCACCTTGAAGTTTTTTTTTTTTTTTTTCCTTTCTGGTTGTAGTAGATGAAGAGGTTTCATTTCACATTTCCTCTGTATTTTTTGCAAATGAACCACGCTCAGAAGAAAAACAAACTATACAACTGTTTGCTTCTCTCTCAAAGTTCAGCCTCATAAACATAAACAAAGGAAAAAGTTTACTGTCACACATTTACACTGTTTAATAAAGGCTGGGTCCATATATTCCTCCTTTTAGATGCACATCAGTCACTCAGTGTTTTCTCTTGTAAATTTGAGAGGGAGGTCTCAACAGAAGGGGCCAGATGTGGGGGTGGTGCTGCGTCTGATAGACATACAGTAAGTGGTGCAGCCTGGACTTCTAGTATGGACTCAAAGCGATACACTACTGTCGCAAAAAGAGACATGATGATGACGCAAGACGAAAAAACAGCTGGATGAAAAAATAGTGGGACAATGCAGGATACATAGGCGGCAGCTTTCCAGAAAGTGGCAGTGAGGATCTGCTAAAATCACACAACGGCTGCGACTTTGGCTGGAATTTAAACAATGTGTTCTGAAGACAAAAGTCAAGGTCAAAGGTTGCTTCCTGGATACGGTGTACTGCTCCCATTTCAACAACAACAACATTTAACAACACACTGCAATCTCCAATGTAAAAAGTAGGATTAAAACTACAGATCACATAGATGTTTCATGATTACTGACCATAAAATGAAATAAGGAACAATTTTTTATTTTATTTTTTAACAAATTCTTCAATAAATCTGTAGATTAACAGGCGACTGTTTGAATAAAATTAAATCTTTTCTGTTGACGTTTAACAGATTTTGTTTGGGCCTCCTTCCTTTCTCCTTTGTGTCTGCTTGTATGTGATGCGCTCTGACTGACATGTTCTTATTGCAAATGGAACCAGCAAGTCCATTAGTAAAAATATAGATTAGGACAGAAGCCCTTTTAAACTGGGTCTTTAATTGTATTTAAACAGTATTAATGAGTGTATCAATTGAGGTTGTAACAATATTCAGATTTCTCAATACGATATTTTCACAATATACATGCCATTGTATGATATTTATAGCAATATTTTGTAGAGGCTAATAGAATTGTGAATATGCTATTTTTATCTTTTGCCTTGAAAAGCCTTTTGTTTTGTCATTATCCAAAGAATTAAGAATTAAAATAAATTGTGTAGTGCTCACTCCTTTTTAGCTATTGTGGCACCAAAACAATTAATTTAAGTGAAGAGAATTGTAATTGGATATATAGGCCATGATATTATTGTAAGACTTTTGATGATGCAATATCACAGCATTTTGGATATTGTTACATTCCTAGCATCAATGTGTATCAAAAAAATATGTACACAATTCATATAATTCATATATTCTAATTGCGTTAGGTATATCCACATCCAGCATGTTATCTGTACACTGGATTCCTGTATGAGCTAACAGGGTGCAGGGGGCTGGCCTCAGAGCGCAGCAGAGCTCATGTGTTGTTACAGTCCCTGCCTTTTATCAGAGCAGCCACTGCATCCTCTCACACAGAGTTAGTGAAGGTGAAACCACTTCATCTCCAAGAACAAGGACTAACCTCAAAATGGGCAAAATTAATGGATGTCTCAAATGCCTTTTTATCTTCTTCAATGTTTTATTTGCCGTAAGTAACAATTTAAAATTACTTTAAAAAAATATATATATATATATATATATATATATATATATATATATATATATATATATATATATATATATATATATATATATATATATATATATATATATATATATATATATATATATACATTTATTGTTTTTTTATGATTTGTCTAAAGTCATCCTATAAAATAAGTGGTTTAATACTTTCTTCTTTGTTATGATCCTTTATCTGCATTTCTCAGGAGAACATAAGGAAAAAGTAAGTGGTATATCCGTTTTTCCCTCATCAAAGTTGTTGAGAAGATTGAAAAATATTTGAAAAACATACTTTTGGTGGGTACCAGCTTTTGTGATTACCATGTTGCATAAGTCATTTCCAGTAAAGAGAGAGAGAGAGAGAGAGACAGAGAGAGAGAGACAGAGAGAGAGACTCAGATTTCAGTTTAGGGCCCCACCCGAATCTGCGACCCTTATTTTACTCAAAGAAAGGCATTTGTCTGAAGAAATGGGAGGCAACCAGGACACACTGTAAAATTAAGAAATATTAAAGAATATATATAAAAAACGCAACTTTATCATTAAATATAAAATGTTTTTTGCTCTTCTCATTACGATACTTTTCGGTACCTTTACTGCTCCACTTAAGACCATGCTTGAGACAAACAAGTTTTTTTTTTCTATTCTCTGTCTCCACCCAGTGGCCATATACGATACAAATAAACAGGCTCCGCCCACTTTGTAAATCTTGTAAATCTAAAGCCAGGCCTTCAAGAGAGAGAGACATTTTCCACACATCTTGACTTAATTTGTGTTGTTTACTCTAAGACCATATGGTCACAGAAGAATTGTGCAGCTTTGAGAAAACACTCAGGACCTGTTTCTGTGTTTTTGCTTACCTTTCTATATTGTCATTTCTTCATAGATCATCGGATGTCTGCTGATTTTTGGAGCTGTCAAGGCCAGTGCTATCAATGGCCAGGTATAATGCGCACTCACTAATTTTATTTACCCCCCCCCCCCGGACTCATCCAAATTAATACATCTGTCTAAGAAATACACTTTTGTTCCATTACATTTCCATTACAAATGCAGGATGTCAGGGCAGTGTTGGAAAGCGGGTTTAGCTCTCCCTAGAGGAAAGTATTTTCATGCACTCAAAAAGTAAACGGCTTTTGCACGGCAGGATGTTGTTGGCTGGCACTGAAAGCTCTTTTGAAAAACTACACTACACAATTAAATCAAGATGTGAGCTATTAAAGGCAGACCGACTTTATTTACATTTTGTTAGCCTTACCACTAGTAATTCATTTAAATGTAACACCATGTCTTGACTTATTCATAAAACCATTTGAGGTATGTTGAGCTGAGAGTTTATATAAATAAGATAAGAGATTTTTCTGTTCACAGTATTCCTCCTTGGGAACTCCAGGGGTGGGATGGGGATGGGTCTTTGCCATTGGAGTCCTCGGTATCTCCTGCCTGGGTATCTATGCTGGATGCTCAGAGAAACAGCTGGCGCTTAAAATTGTAAGTACATAGTACAATCTCTTAATATTCTTATACAAATCTGCTTGTGATACAATTGATAATTAATCTTTCATAGGAACAGGTCTTGATATTTCTTGATCATATTGTTTTGTTTATTAGTTTGCAGGCTTCATGGTGGCTGGAATGATTGTTATGCTGATTTTTGGCATCTATGTTGCTGTCACAAGAAACAAGGTAAAATATTTATTTTCATACTTATTTTGATTTTAAAAATGCCATGGTTCTCACACATATCCATTTTTGATTGCAGCTCAAGGATGCACTTACAAATGTTACATCTGAAGCTTCTCAGACCTACATGGAGAATGATGACTTCAAAATCATGCTGGATGCTCTCCAATCCACTGTGAGTGTCCAATGGGTTTAGACCGTTTTGTTTTAAACTGTTTGAAGTTGATTTGACATCCTTGCTGTTCCAGGTTAAGTGCTGTGGGCTGAGCAGAGCTGAAGACTGGGGCTCCGAGATCCCAAACTCCTGTTCCTGCTCTTCGTCCGGGAGTTATGGAGGATTTGAAGGATATGGAAACAGAGGTTGTAAATCCAGACCACAGGTTGGTTTTATGGTGACTTGACTGGTTGGATCAAGCTAAATATTGACCAAAAGGATAATTTTAAAATTGCTAATACTATTGATTGAGCTTGATTGAAAAAACAAAATCAAACAAAAACAAACAAGAACCCTCTAGTTATGGGGTAAATGCTTTTCTATTGAACCACAAAGCTCTCTCTAATATTAACAATGCATTGGTTTTGTTTACAGGGCACCTCTGGCCCAGATCAGATTTATGCTACGGTGAGTCAACTTATTGTTATTATTTTTATTTAAGGTTCTTTATTTAATGCTTGCATGGTGTATTAGTAACACATGCCATGTTGTCCTCCCTCAGTCCTGTGGAGAATACCTCTTTGACTTGATTGACCTTTTTCTGAAGGTTTCAATGGGCTTCTGCTTTGGTTTTGCAGTCACAGCAGTAAGTGTTTATTTCAGTTCATGCTTAAATGATGTTTACTCTGATCTGATGACTTTTCTAACTTATTAGTACAAATTACATTGTAATAATACAGTTTACTTATATATCCCTCTCACAAGATTCTGAAATCATTTAAAAGCATTTTCTATTATTGTTTTCATTGCTTGGAGTAGCCAAATTTGCTGATTACATATCTTCTGTATTTCTACCTAAAATCATAAGTTTTTTGTTCAACAAAAAGAAATGACAGACAAATTCTATAGTTTTTGCTTGCATTTCGTGACTTTTGGACTTTTGTGTCTGTGTGAATCTGCAGTTGTTGGGGCTTTTAGTGACACTGCTGATGCTGCACCAGATCAAACGTCATGACGGCGAAGGACCTGCCGTGTCTATGAAGAACTATTGAAGTCCCCCTCTCCAACCTCTGACCCTGCATCTGTGAAGCTCAACAGTGACAGCAAAAGCTTGATTGGCATGGCCTTAAAACTCATCCCAAAAAACTATAACAATATGCATTTTTGACACTCAGATTTACTTCAAATTCACTCTCCCGCTGTGGTGTTAAGCGGCTTCTGTAACTACTGCTGCCCCTGTCTAATAGAGATTATCCGGATTGTGAAGCCTGAAATACATACTTACATATAACACAGTATATCTTTTTCAAAGTATACATTGAGCTAAATTAAATGTTAAATGTTACTTTCAAGAATGTATGAAATCTGATTGTTCTGAGATTTTAAATTAGAGTTAATGGGGAAAGGAAATAGGAAATGTATATTTGTCAGTCAGTGTTGAATTTTATTGTGTTTGGGATCAGCAGTGTGGTCTTCTCCACATTTTATAACCAAAAGTTTGTTTTTATATTAATATTATGAGTATCCTTTTATATGTTTGTTTTATGACATGTTTTTGTTTTGTACACCCTGTTATTATTGTAAGAATAGCACTTGTTGGGTTAGTTTTGTAGCTATATTATATCCTGGTATCTCAGTGATTACTACAGTGATCTGTACAGAGGAATGAAGGAATGAAAATATCCTTATGATACTTCTGTTTCAATTTCCAAGCTGGGCCAATAATATTAAAAATGTTTAATAAAAAATAAACAAATTAAACATGTTCTGGGTTACATTTAAAATATATGTCTCATAAAAAAAGTTCTCAAAAGCATTCAAAATGTAATGAATTTAAATAGAGGTACCGTTTAGTTTACTACAGAGAATTCAAGACAGTTTATCACTTGTGCTGCACATCAACCCTCTATAGGTGGCAGCAAAACACAAAGTAGGCTATAAACCAACGTACTGCACTCCTGAACATGAAGAATGCCAAATTCAAACCCACACAAACCCACATATACTAAAGACTATAGTGGCTTAACACATCATATATGAGTTAATTTACTATTAATTAAACTGACTACCATTAAATTAAATTAATTAACT